>NC_051311.1:22571395-22874425 GCF_015220235.1 Choloepus didactylus
CAAGGCATGCATTTTAATAGTCATTCAACTGGAGTTTTTTTGTTTATTTTTTAACTCTGGCCTTAGAAAATAATTCTTAAATTCAAGAGTGGAAAATTGCATGCCATAATTACTATATAGCTTACATCCAGAAGAACATCACATGTACTAGTTCTCTACTTCTGTCTAAGAAATTACCCCAAAACTTAGTGGTTTATACCAACAGAAATTTATTATATCATAGGCTTTATGGGCTAGGAATTCAAGCATGGTGTACCTGGGTCCTCTGTTTCCCCATCTCTCACAAGGCTGCAACAAGGTATTGCCACAGCGTCTGACATTTCATATCGCAGAAGGGGAAGGATCTGCTCCTGAGCTCCCGACATGGTTGCTGGCAGAATTCAGTTCCTTGGGGCTATTGGACTGAGGGTCGCAGTCTTTTCCTGATTTTTGGCCAGAGGCTTCCCTCAGTCCTTGCAAGGTGGGCCTCTCCATCAGAGCAAAGATGTGGTAAGAGCCAGGGAGAGAAAGAATTCCAGGAGAAGAATTCACCGTCTTTTGTAACCTAATGTCAGAAGAGACATTCCATCACTTTTGCCTGATTCTGTTAGTTAGAAGTGGGTCATTAGGTCCAGCCATTAGGAGTAGAGAATTACATAAGGGACTAGGAAGCAGGGACCATTGGGAATCATTTTAGAAAGCTGCCTAGTACAAGGGGAACTAGAAACAGATGTGGTAGACTAATGCCCTTCATCTTTACTTCTGCAGGGAATATGGAGCCACTGATATATCCCGAAAATAGTTCTGTTCCTGGCCTTATCTCCCAGATTCTTAAAAGAATACTCACTCACCTGGAGGATTAGATACAGCCAAGGGGGAAGGGGGGTGGTATGGCTCACTGGAAGCTTTCCTTGGCCGCGTGTGGGTTAGAGCATTCTTGATGGACAAACTCCTCTTAGCCATCAGGGTGAAAGGCTCTTTACATTCTCAATGTCCTCACCATGTGGAGGTCTAATAGGAACCTGAAATTTATGATAACCCAAGCTGAGTTCAGGTCTCCTCCTGACCCACAACACACCCACTCATCCCCTCTTCTGTCATCTTCATCTTAGCTTGCAATTCTATCCTTTCAGCTGCTCAGACCAAAACCTTGGATTCATTCTTGATTGCTGACCTCTAAACCTATCAGGAAATCCTACTGGCACTGCTTTCTGGACCACTTTGATGACATTCAGTATACCAGCCTGGCCAAGCACCTTCTCTTTCACCTGGATTATACTAATGACTTCCTAACCGGTTTCCTGCTTCTCTCCACCTCATCTATGTGTATTCCCAATAAAGAAGACAGAGGGATCCTATTAAAATATAACCCAGAACTGTCTCACCTTCTGTTCAAAACCCTCCAATAACTTCCCACTTCACTCAGAGTAAAAGCCCCATCACCACGAGGGCTTACAGGGCCCTATATAACCTGGTCCTCAGCACCCATTGCATTGTCTCATACTGCTCCCAGCTCACTCTTCCCTGATCTCACTGGCTTCCTTGCCCTTCCTTATGTCCAGACACAATATACTCTTAGGGCCTTAGAACTTGCTGTGTCCTCTGCCCCAAACACTTTTCTCTATGATATTCACATGTACCCACCCCAACCCCAAACCTTCTTCAGTTCTTTAATTGAAAATCACCTTCAGTATGAGGCCTTCCCAGATAAACCTATTAAAAATTGCAACTTTAAGACATATTCCTACCCTCTGCCCTGGTTTTTCTCCAAAGAACTTATTATCATATAATGCATTTTACTTAATTATTTAGTTTATTGACAATTTCCCCGACTAGACTCAGGGATCTTGGTCTGTTTAGCCACAGGCTGCATCCCCGATGCCTAGAACAGTGCCTAGTACATATTAAGCACAGAATATTTGTTAAATGAATGAAAGAATAAATGAGTGGTTCTCTCAAGGAAAGGGAGGAGAAATGGAATCCATTTAATTCTAAGTAATTCTAAGATACTACTACAATAGACCAAGTGCTGATCATTTTTTGTCACTTAAATTACTCTAATTGACTGTCCCTTGGGTGAACTGCTCCTCCCTCGTTGCCTGTGGTCCGGATGGGATTGCCAATCACAGGGCGCCACTCTTCCCTGGCAGCTGATCCTGGCCAGGTCAATTAGAGAACTGATGCGTTTCCTTTGTCAGGTCGTAAGATGAAGGCAGGCCAACCAGGCCCCCACTTCCCTGAGCCTTTTCTGCCTGAGCTAATGGGAAGCATGATTCTGGGTCATTCATCCATCAGGTGGAGAGAGCCTGTTTGAATAATGAAGCAAAAGAGAGTGAGAGCTGGAGAGAGAGAGTGCACCCGGTGATATATTTTGAGCCTCTGCTGCAGAATTCTTTCCTCTGAGATTACCGCATTACAAAAGCCAATAAATTCCTCTTTTGTTTAGGCAAGTTTCATTTGGATTTCCGTGACACGTTACTGAAAGACTTCTAATATAACTACTATTAAAAATAAAAAGCAAAAGAGTTGTTACCAGGAAGGGCATGAGGTAGATAAAAACATTGCCTTAAAAGTACATGTTCACCGTCAGGTCTATCCTGCTTTCGAAATAGTTCGAAAGCGAGGGAAAATAAAGGAATGTCACAGATGAAGCAAATGAAGGAAATGTAAATCAGTATTCACACATCTTCCCTGGGGAATTGGTCAAGTAAGGAATGGAGGAAATTAATTCCCAGAGAAGGAAATATTTCCACTTCCTACTCAGGCTGGAGATGATGCCTCCTGGGAGGCTTTACACTGTAGTTTGGTGGGAAGTCCTTCCCGTACGTGTTCCCCATGGCAGTCAGGGCTCGATTCTGAGGAGAGCAGACCTGTAAGGAGCTCTCCCAGTGAGGGCGAAGCGGGAAAGGCTGTCTGTTACCACATGGAGCAAGGGCAGGAGTGTGGCTGGAAACATCTCCTTGCAGATGCCTCTGCTCTCATCTTGTTTTGAGGTTTGAGAGAAACCTCACATCTAGGAACTTTTTCACATCTAGGATATCTTTCTGAAAAGGTACAACCTAGTTTCAGTTCTGCCACAGGGAATTCAGTATTAACAGGAGCGCTTCCGTGCTTGGGGAAGAGTGGTGAAGCTAAGCCAGTCTTGTAGCAGCAAAGGACCTGCGGAGAGCGGCAGTACTGAAGGAAAGAGGCGGTCACTGGAGTGGAGTGCGATGGCCGGTTGCCATGCTGTGAACTGGTGGGGGAGAATGACTGAAACCACCCTCAGCCCTGGTGACCCACTGATATGCACTAGATGGGGAAGGGGCCTCAGAATGGAAGCTGAGTTCCGGCAATTGAGCTATGAGAGTTCAGGGCTATTGTAATTTGAGGAACTGATGCAAATGGATCCCTTAACTTTTTCTACAGCCAGGTAAGCTTTTGCCTTCCAATGTAACCTGGACTTCTTTACTTAATTTTTAGAACTGTCCTGGAAATTAGGCTTCCATTATCTTCTCTGAGACTGACTTATTCACTGAGTCTGTCATAAATTCACACTCTAATTGCACAAGTTTCTTCATCTCCTTGGTAATTATTCCCCTGTTCTGGTTTGCTAAAGCTGCCGTGATGCGAGATACCAAAAAAGGATTGGCTTTTATAAAGGGGATTTATGAGGTTACAAATTCACAGTTCTAAGGCCATAAAAGCATCCAAACTAAGGCATCAACAAGAGGATACCTCACTGTAGAACGGCTGATGGTGTCCGGAATACCTCTGTTAGCTGGGAAGACATGTGGCTGGCATCTGCTGGTCCTTTGCTCTTGGGATGTGTTTCAAAATGGCTCTCTCCAAAATGTCTCTGGACTTCTGTCTCTCTTAGCTTCTCTCGGCTCTCTGCTTGGTTCTCCTGGGGTGTTACTATCTAAGCATCTTGAAGCCCTCTCTTAGCTTCTCTGGGGCAAATGCTGGGCTTCATCTCTTAGCTTAGGATCCCCAAATATCTTTCTGTCTGCATTTCCAAGCATCTGGGTCTATGTTTGCCCCTAACACAGGGGCAAACTCTGGATTACATATCGTAGCTTCTCTCAACAATGTCTCAGCTTCTCTGAGCTCCTTCTCTCTGTGAGCAATTTTAAAGGACTCCAGCTATCTATTTAAGACCCACCCTGACTGGGAAGGGTCACATCTCCATAAAATATCTAAACAAAAGGTCTCACCCCAAAAGATTGAATTAAAAGATCATGGCTCTTCTGGGGTCCATAACAGCTTTAAACCGGCACACCCCCCTTGCCTTGTCTTCCAATCACTGGCAATTGTGTTTCCTTAAAACCCCAACAATACTCTTATCCCCTATTCTCAGCAGATAACCAAGAAAATCCCCTTGTTAACTTAGTCAAGATCACCACCCAGGAGGTACCCAAATGACTTTTCTCTTTCCTTTAAAATACTCTGTAGTTTGCTCTCCCACTCTTACCTTCCTTTTAAAGATATCTTCATACCTAACCTGATCTCTTCACTGTACTCTTCATTGGTCCTTTTTCTGATTTTCTAGAACAGTGATGCATCAGTAATCTTGTCTCCTGAACACACCTTCAATTTCCCTCTTGTGGCAGCCATGAGAATGGCCATGTGCCTGGTAGACCTCTACCTGGAGGGAGTGGTGGTGGTTTGAGGCTATATGTACCCCAGAAAAACATGTCCTTAAATCAGATCTGTTCTTGTGGGTATGAACTCATTGTAAGTAGGATCTTTTGATGAGGCAACTTCAGTTAAGGTGTGACCTACCTCAGTCAGGATGAGTGTTAATGCTATTACTAGAATCCTTTATAAATGGCATGGGGAGAGAGAGAGAGATAGAGATAGATATATAGAGAGATAGAGATACAGAAAGAGATAGAGAGAGATGGAAAGAAAATGCTACAGACAGCAAGAAGCTGAAATAGAACCCAGAACAGAAGGAAGAGACCAGAACGTGTGGCCATGTCCCTTGCCAGATAGCAGAGGAGCCAAGGATCACTGGCAGTCAGCCCCAGAATGCCACAATCTTCAGGGAGAAAGCATTGCCTTGATGATGCCTTGACTCAGAAATTTTCTCAGCCTCAAATTGTCAGCTAGTATTCCCATTGTTTAAGCCAACCTGTTTCATGGTATCTTCTTTAAGCAGTCTAGGAAACAAAAACAGAATGTAATCAACCAAAGGCCATTCATCTTTTTGCATGCAGGTGAGGGTGCTTGTAGGTTGCTCTCAGCCAATAGTGGAGTGCAGCATGGACACTAAGTCCTGGAGAAACAAGACTCCTGATGGGTGTCTTTGGCTGGAGAGCCTTCTTATGAACTTGTGGAAACTTCCACACCTTCCATCCAACCTTCTCCTCATACTGTCTCACTTGGGGTCACATTTACCTTATGGTCTGAGGTCTCTCCCAGCCTGCCCAGGCTTGCTCCCCTTTACTCTCAGGGGCGTTTCCCCTAATAAAATCTTTGCATGTTTCATCCCATCTTGGAATCTGCTTCTCAGAGAACCCATTGCTTAAATATTCCTCTTAGAACCTACAAACCAGTTCTGGTTTCCCTGTTCTAAGAGAGAGTGAGAAAGAAAGCAAGATTATAAGATTCTTTAAGTTTGTTCTTTTACTCCTCACTCAAGTACTATCCCATTTCTCTGCTTCCAATTACCACACCGAATTTTTAAAACCATCAATTCTTCTTTTTATACATTTTCCTTTCACTCTTACTTACTCCCCTAAAATCTGCTTTCTCTCCTACAACTTTTCTAAACTTTTCCCTGAAAAGCTCCCAATTGACTTTCTAAATAACCAACGAATATTTTTAAAATGCTTTTAAAAATAATCACTTCTACTTGGTTCTCAATTTTTCTAAACTACGCAAAACTGTTTCCTAATCTCTCCTCCCTGAAAATTTCTCTTTCGTTGCATTTTTGTTGGACTTTTACCTGCACTATGACAAGCAAAAATAGAATGCAAAATAATATAGTGGACTATAGATAAAGAGAATATCAAATATATTCTGTGCATGTTATATTACTAGTAATGAATACTGTGTAATTGATTTCTGTTTACCATGTCTTGCTAATTATAAAGGTTTTAAGATCCCTTTCACTCACAGCTGCAATGAGAAGCTTATATTTTGTTTTGCTTTGTGGCATGAATTTCAAAGTTTTTCCTTCCATCCAAATGTTTGATCCAATTTTAATTTTTATTACCCAGGGTTGTTGACTCCTGCTTCTTAGGTCCCAGAGATTTCTAGATGAAAAAAACACTTAGGAAACCTTTATTAGTCCCCCGCAGAAGATAGCTCTTTCCCAGCATCAGGGTTCTAAAGATTTAGCTCAGTTCACAATAATTTCCTGGAAAAGCAGTCATGCTGAAGTATCACAGTTTTTCAACTTTATGAAAGGCACAAAAGGACTGTTTCAACACCAAGGAAACCTTTTTCTTAACTTCCAGTGTTGTGTTGTATGAACTTGAAAATTTGCTCTACCTCCTACTTGGTCTTATATTTCTCTTCCCAACCCCAAATTACCTCTTTTTCAAATGATCCATAAGGAAGAAAAATGTCCTGTGATTATATTTAATTGAAATATAAATCTTCCATATTCGGAAAAAAAAATATGGAAATAATTCACATGCACTGGAATTTGGGATGAGAAGAATTTGCAATGGCAAGGGAGAAAACTTAATATTCCTTAAATTCTCACCATGCTTTTCTACCTCTGAGGCTTGCTAATGTTATTTGCCATGTTGGGCCTGCATTTTCCATTCATTCTTCAAGCTCAACTAAAATGCCATCTGTGGCAGAGACAGACAGTTCAACATCCATATCCCTAGTCCCTACTATCCAAATCAGCCCTGCAAAAAGACAACATATTCCAGCCTTCTTTGCAGATAGGTGTGGCTGTGTGACTAATTTGGTCCATAAGATAAAAGTGAAGTTGTTGAGGAAGACTTCCAGAAAGTTTCCTTTAAAAGGAATCAGGCAGGAGGAGGCGGGGCAAGATGGCAGACGGGTGAGCTGTAAGTTTTAGTTACTCCTCCAGGAAAGTAGGTAAAAAGCCAGGAACTGCGTGGACTGGACACCACAGAGCAATCTGTCTTTGGGCATGCTTCATACAACACTCATGAAGATGTCGAACTGCTGAGATCAGCGAAATCTGTAAGTTTTTGCGGCCAGGGGACCCGCGCCCCTCCCTGCCAGGCTCAGTCCCGTGGGAGGAGGGGCTGCCAGCTCCGGGAAGGAGAAGGGAGAACTGCAGTGGTAGCCCTTCTCGGAAACTCATTCTACTGATCCATACTCCAACCATAGATAGACTGAGACCAGACACCAGAGAATCTGAGAGCTGCCAGCCCAGCAGAGATGAGACAGACATAGAAAAAAAAAAAAAAAAATAACACGAAAAACTCCAAAATAAAAGCAGAGGATTTTTGGAGTTCTGGTGAACAAAGAAAGGGGAAGGGCGGAGCTCAGGCCTTGAGGCGCATATGCAAATCCCGAAGAAAAGCTGATCTCTCTGCCCTGTGGACCTTTCCTTAATGGCCCTGGTTGCTTTGTCTATTAGCATTTCAATAACCCATTAGATCTCTGAGGAGGGCCCTCTTTTTTTTTTTTTTTTTTTTAAATCCTTTTTTCTTTTTCTAAAACAATTACTCTAAGAAGCCCAATACAGAAAGCTTCAAAGAATTGCAATTTGGGCACGTCAAGTCAAGAGCAGAACTAAGAGAGCTCTGAGACAAAAGGCAATAATCCAGTGGCTGAGAAAATTCACTAAACACCATAACTTCCCAAGAAAAGGGGGGTGTCCGCTCACAGCCACCATCCTGGTGGACAGGAAACACTCCTGCCCATCGCCAGCCCCATAGCCCAGAGCTGCCCCAGACAACCCAGTGTGACAGAAGTGCTTCAAATAACAGGCACACACCACAAAACTGGGCGTGGACATTAGCCTTCCCTGCAACCTCAGCTGATTGTCCCAGAGCTGGGAAGGTGGAGCAGTGTGAATTAACAAAGCCCCATTCAGCCATCATTTGAGCAGACTGGGAGCCTCCCTAAACAGCCCAGCAGCCCAGAACTGCCCTGGGGGGACGGCACTCACCTGTGACATAGCACAGTCATCCCTCAACAGAGGACCCGGGGTGCACGGCCTGGAAGAGGGGCCCACTTGCAAGTCTCAGGAGCCATACGCCAATACCAAAGACTTGTGGGTCAGTGGCAGAGACAAACTGTGGCAGGACTGAACTGAAGGATTAGACTATTGCACCAGCTTTAAAACTCTAGGATCATCAGGGAGATTTGATTGTTAGGGCCACCCCCCCTCCCCGACTGCCCAGAAACACGCCCCACATACAGGGCAGGCAACACCAACTACACACGCAAGCTTGGTACACCAATTGGGCCCCACAAGACTCACTCCCCCACTCACCAAAAAGGCTAAGCAGGGGAGAACTGGCTTGTGGAGAACAGGTGGTTCGTGGACACCACCTGCTGGTTAGTTAGAGAAAGTGTACTCCACGAAGCTGTAGATCTGATAAATTAGAGATAAGGACTTCAATAGGTCTACAAACCCTAAAAGAACCCTATCAAGTTCAGCAAATGCCACGAGGCCAAAAACAACAGAAAATTATAAAGCATATGAAAAAAACAGACGATATGGATAACCCAAGCCCAAGCACCCAAATCAAAAGACCAGAAGAGACACAGCACCTACAGCAGCTACTCAAAGAACTAAAGATGAACAATGAGACCATAGTACGGGATATAAAGGAAATCAAGAAGACTCTAGAAGAGCATAAAGAAGACATTGCAAGACTAAATAAAAAACTGGATGATCTTATGGAAATTAAAGAAACTGTTGACCAAATTAAAAAGATTCTGGACACTCATAGCACAAGACTAGAGGAAGTTGAACAACGAATCAGTGACCTGGAAGATGACAGAATGGAAAATGAAAGCATAAAAGAAAGAATGGGGAAAAAAATTGAAAAAATCGAAATGGACCTCAGGGATATGATAGATAATATGAAACGTCCAAATATAAGACTCATTGGTGTCCCAGAAGGGGAAGAAAAGGGTAAAGGTCTAGGAAGAGTATTCAAAGAAATTATTGGGGAAAACTTCCCAAATCTTCAAAACAACATAAATACACAAATCATAAATGCTCAGCGAACTCCAAATAGAATAAATCCAAATAAACCCACTCCGAGACATATACTGATCACACTGTCAAACACAGAAGAGAAGGAGCAAGTTCTGAAAGCAGCAAGAGAAAAGCAATTCACCACATACAAAGGAAATAGCATAAGACTAAGTAGTGACTACTCAGCAGCCACCATGGAGGCAAGAAGGCAGTGGCACGATATATTTAAAATTCTGAGTGAGAAAAATTTCCAGCCAAGAATACTTTATCCAGCAAAGCTCTCCTTCAAATTTGAGGGAGAGCTTAAATTTTTCACAGACAAACAAATGCTGAGAGAATTTGCTAACAAGAGACCTGCCCTACTGGAGATACTAAAGGGAGCCCTACAGACAGAGAAACAAAGACAGGACAGAGAGACTTGGAGAAAGGTTCAGTACTAAAGAGATTCGGTATGGGTACAATAAAGGATATTAATAGAGAGAGGGAAAAATATGGCAAACATAAACCAAAGGATAAGATGGCCGATTCAAGAAATGCCTTCACGGTTTTAACGTTGAATGTAAATGGATTAAACTCCCCAATTAAAAGATATAGATTCGCAGAATGGATCAAAAAAAATGAACCATCAATATGTTGCATACAAGAGACTCATCTTAGACACAGGGACACAAAGAAACTGAAAGTGAAAGGATGGAAAAAAATGTTTCATGCAAGCTACAGCCAAAAGAAAGCAGGTGTAGCAATATTAATCTCAGATAAAATAGACTTCAAATGCAGGGATGTTTTGAGAGACAAAGAAGGCCACTACATACTAATAAAAGGGGCAATTCAGCAAGAAGAAATAACAATCGTAAATGTCTATGCACCCAATCAAGGTGCCACAAAATACATGAGAGAAACACTGGCAAAACTAAAGGAAGCAATTGATGTTTCCACAATAATTGTGGGAGACTTCAACACATCACTCTCTCCTATAGATAGATTAACCAGACAGAAGACCAATAAGGAAATTGAAAACCTAAACAATCTGATAAATGAATTAGATTTAACAGACATATACAAGACATTACATCCCAAATCACCAGGATACACATACTTTTCTAGTGCTCATGGAACTTTCTCCAGAATAGATCATATGCTGGGACATAAAACAAGCCTCAATAAATTTAAAAAGATTGAAATTATTCAAAGCACATTCTCTGACCACAATGGAATACAATTAGAAGTCAATAACCATCAGAGACTTAGAAAATTCACAAATACCTGGAGGTTAAACAACACACTCCTAAACAATCAGTGGGTTAAAGAAGAAATAGCAGGAGAAATTGCTAAATATATAGAGACGAATGAAAATGAGAACACAACATACCAAAACCTATGGGATGCAGCAAAAGCAGTGCTAAGGGGGAAATTTATAGCACTAAACGCATATATTAAAAAGGAAGAAAGAGCCAAAATCAAAGAACTAATGGATCAACTGAAGAAGCTAGAAAATGAACAGCAAACCAATCCTAAACCAAGTACAAGAAAAGAAATAACAAGGATTAAAGCCGAAATAAATGACATAGAGAACAAAAAAACAATAGAGAGGATAAATATCACCAAAAGTTGGTTCTTTGAGACGATCAACAAGATTGACAAGCCCCTAGCTAGACTGACAAAATCAAAAAGAGAGAAGACCCATATAAACAAAATAATGAATGAAAAAGGTGACATAACTGCAGATCCTGAAGAAATTAAAAAAATTATAAGAGGATATTATGAACAACTGTATGGCAACAAACTGGATAATGTAGAAGAAATGGACAATTTCCTGGAAACATATCAACAACCTAGACTGACCAGAGAAGAAACAGAAGACCTCAACCAGCCCATCACAAGCAAAGAGATCCAATCAGTCATCAAACATCTTCCCACAAATAAATGCCCAGGGCCAGATGGCTTCACAGGGGAATTCTACCAAACTTTCCAGAAAGAACTGACACCAATCTTACTCAAACTCTTTCAAAACATTGAAAAAAATGGAACACTACCTAACTCATTTTATGAAGCTAACATCAACCTAATACCAAAACCAGGCAAAGATGCTACAAAAAAGGAAAACTACCGGCCAATCTCCCTAATGAATATAGATGCAAAAATCCTCAACAAAATACTTGCAAATCGAATCCAAAGACACATTAAAAAAATCATACACCATGACCAAGTGGGGTTCATTCCAGGCATGCAAGGATGGTTCAACATAAGAAAAACAATCAATGTATTACAACACATTAACAAGTCAAAAGGGAAAAATCAATTGATCATCTCAATAGATGCTGAAAAAGCATTTGACAAAATCCAACATCCCTTTTTGATAAAAACACTTCAAAAGGTAGGAATTGAAGGAAACTTCCTCAACATGATAAAGAGCATATATGAAAAACCCACAGCCAGCATAGTACTCAATGGTGAGAGACTGAAAGCCTTCCCTCTAAGATCAGGAACAAGAAAAGGATGCCCGCTGTCACCACTGTTATTCAACATTGTGCTGGAAGTGCTAGCCAGGGCAATCTGGCAAGACAAACAAATAAAAGGCATCGAAATTGGAAAAGAAGAAGTAAAACTGTCATTGTTTGCAGACGATATGATCTTATATCTAGAAAACCCTGAGAAATCAACGATACACCTACTAGAGCTAATAAACAAATTTAGCAAAGTAGCGGGATACAAGATAAATGCACATAAGTCAGTAATGTTTCTATATGCTAGAAATGAACAAACTGAAGAGACACTCAAGAAAAAGATACCATTTTCAATAGCAGCTAAAAAAATCAAGTACCTAGGAATCAACTTAACCAAAGATGTAAAAGACCTATACAAAGAAAACTACATAACTCTACTAAAAGAAATAGAAGGGGACCTTAAAAGATGGAAAAATATTCCATGTTCATGGATAGGAAGGCTAAATGTCATTAAGATGTCAATTCTACCCAAACTCATCTACAGATTCAATGCAATCCCAATCAAAATTCCAACAACCTACTTTGCAGACTTGGAAAAGCTAGTTATCAAATTTATTTGGAAAGGGAAGATGCCTTGAATTGCTAAAGACACTCTAAAAAAGAAAAACGAAGTGGGAGGACTTATACTCCCTGACTTTGAAGCTTATTATAAAGCCACAGTTGCCAAAACAGCATGGTACTGGCACAAAGATAGACATATAGATCAATGGAATCGAATTGAGAATTCAGAGATAGACCCTCAGATCTATGGCCGAGTGATCTTTGATAAGGCCCCCAAAGTCACTGAACTGAGCCATAATGGTCTTTTCAACAAATGGGACTGGGAGAGTTGGATATCCATATCCAAAAGAATGAAAGAGGACCCCTACCTCACCCCCTACACAAAAATTAACTCAAAATGGACCAAAGATCTCAATATAAAAGAAAGTACCATAAAACTCCTAGAAGATAATGTAGGAAAACATCTTCAAGACCTTGTATTAGGCGGCCACTTCCTAGACTTTACACCCAAAGCACAAGCAACAAAAGAGAAAATAGATAAATGGGAACTCCTCAAGCTTAGAAGTTTCTGCACCTCAAAGGAATTTCTCAAAAAGGTAAAGAGGCAGCCAACTCAATGGGAAAAAATTTTTGGAAACCATGTATCTGACAAAAGACTGATATCTTGCATATACAAAGAAATCCTACAACTCAATGACAATAGTACAGACAGCCCAATTATAAAATGGGCAAAAGATATGAAAAGACAGTTCTCTGAAGAGGAAATACAAATGGCCAAGAAACACATGAAAAAATGTTCAGCTTCACTAGCTATTAGAGAGATGCAAATTAAGACCACAATGAGATACCACCTAACACCGGTTAGAATGGCTGCCATTAAACAAACAGGAAACTACAAATGCTGGAGGGGATGTGGAGAAATTGGAACTCTTATTCATTGTTGGTGGGACTGTATAATGGTTCAGCCACTCTGGAAGTCAGTCTGGCAGTTCCTTAGAAAACTAGATATAGAGCTACCATTCGATCCAGCGATTGCACTTCTCGGTATATACCCGGAAGATCGGAAAGCAGTGACACCAACAGATAACTGCACGCCAATGTTCATAGCAGCATTATTCACAATTGCCAAGAGATGGAAACAACCCAAATGTCCTTCAACAGATGAGTGGATAAATAAAATGTGGTATATACACACGATGGAATACTACACGGCAGTAAGAAGGAACGATCTGGTGAAACATATGACAACATGGATGAACCTTGAAGACATAATGCTGAGCGAAATAAGCCAAGCACAAAAAGAGAAATATTATATGCTACCACTAATGTGAACTTTGAAAAATGTAAAACAAATGGTTTATAATGTAGAATGTAGGGGAACTGGCAGTAGAGAGCAATTAAGGAAGGGGGAACAATAATCCAAGAGGAACAGATAAGCTATTTAACGTTCTGGGGATGCCCAGAAATGACTATGGTCTGTTAATTTCTGATGGATATAGTAAGAACAAGTTCACAGAAATGTTGCTATATTATGTAACTTTCTTGGGGTAAAGTAGGAACATGTTGGAAGTTAAGCAGTTATCTTAGGTTAGTTGTCTTTTTCTTACTCCCTTGTTATGGTCTCTTTGAAATGTTCTTTTATTGTATGTTTGTTTTCTTTTTAACTTTTTTTTCATACAGTTGATTTAAAAAAGAAGAGAAAGTTAAAAAAAAAAAAAGAAAAGAAAAACAAGGAAAAAAAAAAAAAGATGTAGTGCCCCCTTGAGGAGCCTGTGGAGAATGCAGGGGTATTCGCCTACCCCACCTCCATGGTTGCTAACATGACCACAGACATAGGGGACTGGTGGTTTGATGGGTTGAGCCCTCTACCATAAGTTTTACCCTTGGGAAGACGGTTGCTGCAAAGGAGAGGCTAGGCCTCCCTATATTTGTGCCTAAGAGTCTCCTCCTGAATGCCTCTTTGTTGCTCAGATGTGGCCCTCTCTCTCTGGCTAAGCCAACTTGAAAGGTGAAATCACTGCCCTCCCCCCTACGTGGGATCAGACACCCAGGGGAGTGAATCTCCCTGGCAACGTGGAATATGACTCCCGGGGAGGAATGTAGACCCGGCATCGTGGGACGGAGAACATCTTCTTGACCAAAAGGGGGATGTGAAAGGAAATGAAATAAGCTTCAGTGGCAGAGAGATTCCAAAACGAGCCGAGAGATCACTCTGGTGGGCACTCTTACGCACACTTTAGACAACCCTTTTTAGGTTCTAAAGAATTGGGGTAGCTGGTGGTGGATACCTGAAGCTATCAAACTACAACCCAGAACCCATGAATCTCGAAGACAGTTGTATAAAAATGTAGCTTATGAGGGGTGACAATGGGATTGGGAAAGCCATAAGGACCAAACTCCACTTTGTCTAGTTTATGGATGGATGAGTAGAAAAATAGGGGAAGGAAACAAACAAAGGTACCCAGTGTTCTTTTTTACTTCAATTGCTCTTTTTCACTCTAATTATTATTCTTGTTATTTTTGTGTGTGTGCTAATGAAGGTGTCAGGGATTGATTTAGGTGATGAATGTACAACTATGTAATGGTACTGTAAACAATCGAAAGTACAACTTGTTTTGTATGACTGCGTGGTATGTGAATATATCTCAATAAAATGATGATTTAAAAAAAAATAAAAATAAAAGGAATCAGGCAGATGACTGTAGGGTGTGTGAATATATCTCAATAAAGCTGTATTTAAAAAAGAAGTGGATGAACAATGAGGGGGAGGGATGTTTTGGATGTATTTTTTTATTTTAATTCTCATTTTATTTTTTGGAGTGATGAGAATGTTCGGGGATTGGTTGTGGTGATGAATGAATGCACAACTATATGACAGTGCTGTGAGCAACTGATTGTGTACTTTGAATGATTGTATGTTGTGTAAATACATCAATAAAATTGTATTAAAAAAAGGAATCAGACAACTAGGCATGGCTCCCTTTTCCCCCTTTCTGCTGCTTAAAATATAGATATGATTGCAGGAACAAAAGTAACTGTCTTGTAACATGAGGTGATCTAGAAGGTAATAAAGACAGGGGAACAGAAAGGTAAAAAAAGCTTGACAGATAACTTTGTGGATCCAGTACACCAGTAAGGATTGCACATCTTCAAACTTCTCTTATGTAAAAGAATAGACCTTTGTATGTTTGTGCCACCATTATCTTGACTTTCCTGTTATATGCAGCTGAACTTCATCTTAACCGATACATACCTTCTACTTTTATTATAAGACACTTGTTCTAATCTCTTGTCTAAACGTGTCCTCCAAGAGAGTCACAGAGAGCTCAAAGGGACTTTTAGGCCTACATAATTCATCCTTGTCATTGGTTAGGAGGACATTTAGGCTGAGGGGGCAGGGAATGGCCAAAGCCATGTCCTGTAATAGTTGTGGATTGGTCCTTGCAGTAGAAAGATGGCTTTTTGACACACTTCAATGAGAAAATTACTGTTCAGGCCTAGAATTTTATTACTTATTCCATCTACATCCCTTATTGCCATTTGGAATTATTTATGGAAGATTGAAACTGAAATCTACCACTGCCCATTTCAAGATGTTCTCAACATGATGTGGGGGGAGAAATGGAATACAAACAGACTTATCTGAAGATGTCGATTCAATCCTTAAAATGCACAGAAACAGCCTTTCTCATGGTTCAGTCCTGCCTTCTACCTTGAAATGGAATTCTTCTCAACTAAAATCTTCTGTGGCTGTTTCAATGAAAACTTCTTACCATTTTTTATCTACTTATTTCACAGTGCCCATCACATTTACTGCCTGGGAATTTTTATCTTGTCAACAGATACACTCTGCTTCCAGGCTCTGACTGGCTCCCTCTGATGACAGATAGCCCTTCTGAGGTGTTTTCCCCAAACGAGTGGCTTTACCTGCTTTTGCTTTTAACCAGAACATTTCACTTTCCTGCTCCAGAGATGACCCTTGCCACTCCTGGCCCCTCTTCCAATTTTAGGGTCTTTACCACAAACTGGAATTCTAATCTCTTCTTGGCGGATGTGCTTGTTAAATAGTAGACAACTGGAGACAAAGTATGTAGTTGCTTCTTCAGTTTGCCTTTAGTAGCAGATATTTGAGCATGTTAGGAACAGTATCCTAGTATTCTCTCAACACTAAGTGATGCCCATTTTGATTTTCATTTCTCCTGTTCTTGTTTATTTCTGATTTGGTAGATTGTTAGTTGTGAAAAGTGCAATCTTCTTTTTTTTATGGCACAAAAAAATTAATTATGTGATGTGCTGGTTTGAAGCTGTTATATACTCCAGAAAATGCTGTGTTCTTTTAATCCATTCCTGTGGGTACAGACCTATTGTGGGCGGGACTTTGATTAGGTCATTTCAACTTGAGATGTGATCCACCCAATTCAAGGAGGGTCTTAATTCTCTACTGGAACCTTTATGAGAGGATAAAAGGCAGAAAAAGCTGAGAGAGTTTAGAGAGAGAAACACCCAGAGAAGTCTGGAGGTAGCTGAGAGAGCAAAGTCCTGGAGGAGCTAAGAGAGGACCACAGAGGAAGCCACTGGAACAAGAGCTGAAGACAATGAAACCCGGGAGCAAAGGACCAGCAGACACCAGCCATGTGCCTTCCCATGTGACAGAGGGGTCCTGGATGCCAGCGGCCTGTCTTCAGAGTCCAGGTATCATCCTGTTGATGCCTTATTTGGACATTTTCATGGTCTAAGAACTGTGAATTGTAAGTCAATAAATCCCCATTGTAAAAGCCAATTATTTCTGGTATATTGTATTCCAGCAGCTTTAGCAAACTGAAATACATGACCTATGGGAAGTGGAAAAGGCCTAGGATTTTGGTATCAAGACCTAAGGTTGAATCTGGCTGTCTGACACTAAATAAACTGATAGATTTTATGTCTTTTAATTTTCTCATCTGTGTAAAAGAAATTATTAATATCCAGCTTATCTAACTCAGAAGACTGGATTAAATATTTGTGCTTTATCATTACAAAGTGTTTTCATTTGGCAATTGGAAGCATTGCCTTTGAAGGCTATGTTATGGAGGTTAGCATCTATATTAGGGTTCTCTAGGGAGGCAGAACCAACAGGAGTTATCTGTCAATAGTATGGAATTTTATAAAAGTGTTTCACACAACTGTGGGGATGCATGGGTCCAAATTCCACAGGGCAGGCTGCAAGCTGGTGCTCTGATGAAGGTCTTCGATGAATTCCCCAGGAGAGGTCGGCTGGCTGAAGTAGAGATGAAAGTTCTCTCTTCTGACGGCTGAAGCTATCACCTCCCCTTTAAAAGCCTAGATTAAATGTCTATCACTATGGAAGATACTCCCTTTGTCCAACTGCAGATGTAATTTGCCACAGTTGCAATCAATGTACTGATGATTTAAGTCCACAGAATGTCCTTGCAGCAACAGATAGGCCAGGGCTTGCTTGACCGGACAACTGGGCACCATCACCTGACCAAGCTGACACATGAAACTAACCATCACAGCATCCCATGTTATTTTTGCAGTGGTCAGTTCACATCTGAAAAATGTGCCCCTTTGGAAGACAGGTCGCTTTATAGCTGAAGACTGAGGAAAGGGAAAGTTTGTTCTAAACCATGCCCAGTGAGGTGAAGTCCTAGTATCTATAGCTATAGTTTTTTGAGTCAGAGTATCGTTTGGAAATTCCGTGAAAGCTAAGGACCTCCTCCTTGAGAGCTACGGACCTGCTCCTTAGAAAAACACACAATACAATTTTACCACAATTTCAGGAGTTCATGGATATCAGATTGTGTACCTTACCAGGAGCAGGCATGACAGTTGGTGGGATTTCCTTACTCTTTTCTTACTCTTTATAGACATAGAGCAGTGATCTCCAAAGTGAGGAAAGAAAGTACTTAAAGTTATATTTATACGTTTTATCTCGAACCTTAATTTCCATAGTCATGTTTCTTTCACAATGTTCAAAATAGGTTAGTACACTAGTTCATGTAAATTTATTAACAAATAATTGTACATATATTTATGGGGGCTCAAATTTTTTTTCTTATGATGGGCATGTGTGGTTAAAATGTTTGACAACCATTTCTCTAGAGAAAGGTAAAAGGAGCAATGCATGGTTGCTGATGGGAGATAGAGATTCCTCCTCAGAATGTTGGGTCCTCAGATAAGAAGGAAACATTTTCTGAGATTCCTAGGAGTCAACAAATGCATGACTTGTCTCATGAGTGACAATGTTCTCTATCCTGGGTAGTTTAAGGACATTAAGTTCTACATGTTGTCATGGGATTATATCATATGTCTTGTAATTTCCCAACTCTCAGATTCCATGACACCTCAGATTCTTTGGAAGTATGTAAAGAAACTGAGGTTAAGAGAGTAGAGAGCTTCCTGGGGCACACAGGAGTCCACTACTGCAACACTTAAAGACATTTGGACAGTAGCAAAGTAATCACTGCCTTCATTAGGGAATCTTCTCCCTTCTTTTTCATGTGTACCAAAGTAGGGCAAAGGAAATCTGGATTTGGTGCTTTTAAACATTCCTTGATGTAATCTTACACTCTCAAAGGTCATTATTAATTGGAAGGATCCTAATGCAATGCCTAATATGACCCCTTCACTTATCACAAGAATGAAAAAAGTCCCCCTCCCATCTCTCTCAAGCAAATAAGTGGGTAAGTGAGGAAGAAGTTATTCAGTTTTCCTTATTAGAATCAGGGTATGTATGTATGTATGTATGTATGTATGTATGTATGTATGTATTTTTGGGGAGAGTGTGTCATGTCTGTTTTAATATGAAGATAGGAGTGATCAAAGCTAGATGCCTCTGTACATTGTCAAGAACTTTCCATAGCCCTGACATCTTCTGTAAAGGATTTCATGAACACTGAAGGCAACTGAAAATAGTGAGCTTTTATTGTTTTGGTCAGCTTAAAGGTTAACCTGTCGACATGACAAGTGAAATGTATTTGAGGCCCTCTCCTCTGGGGGACTGCGTTGACTATGAACATCCACCCTCACCCCACTTCCTTCCCCCTTGCCCCTACCCCCAACCCTGAAAGGGATGAAGGCACTTCCCCACATGAACAATATTTGTAGCAGAGTAGAAGTTCACCAGGTGGCAAGACACATAAACACCTCTGCCAAAGAAGTGCAAAATAGCATGCAGTGCTCATGAAATGTAAATTGGTTTGCTGGGGTGGGGATTGCAATAGAATGAATGACACATTTAGATGTAGGCATCCACTCACATTGTTGATGCGCAAATGTGAATAAATCTTTTATCTCTATCTCTCCCTCCACATCTATATCGATAGTCTTGCTTTTTAAACTGGAAAAGTATTTCATGAATGTTAACAAATCATAGTTTCTAAGTCTGAAGTTATATATTCATGTTTTACTCTCTGCTAATATTGTTTATATCCACATTTAGTACTATTTTAAAAACTGAACTCTGCTTTCTTTCTACATGCCTATTTTTCTGATGAATACAATGAAATATAATTTGGCATTTATTTTAAATAAATATAAGGGCCAATGTGGTCTAGACCCCCCTGCTTTATGTTTGAAAACTCTGGAGCATTTTTTAATCGCCCATTGATTTCATCAAATATAATTGCTTCTTTCATTTTTAATTTTATTATTTATCATTTTATTTTTATTTGTGAAATGCACTATAAAATAAAAAGAATTTATAAAGCTTAAATGTATGGTTTAATAACAATTATAAATCATATAGCATAAGAAGCAAAATATGGCAAGTATCTTAAAAGGGAACAATAGGCCCTTACTGATTACTTTGGTCTCCCTGGAACTAAGTGGTGGAATTTCTGTGTCAATTTTTCTCTTGTTTTCCTTTATACCTTTTATGTATACATACTGTTTATGTATGTATTCTCAAGCAATGTAATATTTTGTCCTGTTTTTTGAACTGTATAGGAAATATTTATGCATTCTTTGCTGACTTCTTTTGTTCAATGTAATTTTTCATTGTTGATGCTTACAGCTGTCATTATTCATTTTCTTTGCTATATAATATTCCTCGTTACGAATATATTCATAATTATCCTTTTAGCAGTGTGTATTTGGATGACTTTTTGGATTATTACTATTAGTGAGGCCACTGTTTGAACATTCTTCTACATTTCCCTTGAAACAAGAGTACAAGAGTTTTTTCTAGGGAATTGTGGTAGGTTGAATTATGTACCCCCCAAAAAGGCATGTTCTTAATCTTAATCCCATTCCTGTAGGTGTGGACCCATTGTAAATTGGGCCTTTTGAAGATGCATTTTTAGTTAACGTGTAGCCAACTGGATCAGGATGGGTCTTAATCCTATTATTGGAGGCCTCAGAGAGAGAAAGGCTCAGGGAAGAGCCTGTAGCTGGAAGGACACAGAATCCGGAAGAGAAAGGAGAGGACATTGCCACATAGCAAGAAAGCCAAGGACCCCCAAGGGTTGCTGGCCAGCCTGAATGCTACAGACCCCAGGAGGAAATAAGCCTTCTAGCTTCAGAAACAATGAGACAATGAATTCCTGTTGCTAAAGCCAAACCATTGTGAGGTGTTTGTCATAGCAGCCAGAAAACTAGGATGAATGCATACCTAAGAATGTAAGTGCTGGGTTATAGGACCTGTACATGTTTAGCTTACTATGAAATGCAATTTCGTTTTTACAGTGGTAACAGCAATGGATAAAAATTTTGTTGCTTCATATCTTTGCCACGGTTGATATTGTCCACCTTTTTTATTTTTGCCAATTTTCTGATTATTTTTGGTGCTGGATTCACCCATGGCACTTTGCTTTCTTGTGTTCTGTGGCTTTTTGAACATGTACTTATGTTCCATTAGAATTTTATATAGGGGGATTTTTGAGGACTGGTTTGCATTATTTCAGAGAGGATTTATGATTGAATGAGATAGAGGTGAAGTTATCACCATCCTGATACCACTTCAATTTTAATCAGGTGCGCAAGGTCTTTTTGAACTACACTGTTAGCATGAATTTGAACTTCAGAATGCTGTGAGAACTATTTGTTGTGAATTCTCAAGACCTGATGATTTCTCCCTTCTACCAGCTGCAGTGTCAGGATATGTATTTTTCCTTACTGTTCCCTTCTGTATGATGATCTCCCCTACTCCCATTTTTACCTGAAGATGCAGCCCTTTAAATTCTCTGGTTTATGACTTCTTATTTTGCATAGGCAATATGTTGTATTTCCAATGTCCCATGTTCATGCAGCTGACAAAATAGAGCAAATTTTCAGCATAAAGAAAATTGGCTTTGGTTCCATCCTTTTTCAATTTATTTTATTGTATTTTGCAGATTTCTGCTTTTTAATGCCAGTCTAATAGTACATTTAGAAAGATTTTTAAAAATGTTTTATCCAACATTTTAGCTATTTTTGTTGGAAAAGATTTTTGGTATATCTTATCTTTGTTGCTGTGTAAAATGGAAGCTATTGCCAATGCTTTACTTATAATATCTGTCTTATACATCTTCTTGCTGTTGTCTTACTATTTGAATCTATATTTTACTTTATGATTATGGAGAAGTAATAGTTTCTTACTGGTATATTCTTCTTCTAGCATCCATTCTCACCTCTGACATTAAAAGAGCTGACCTTATACCCAATAAGAAGGGCAGAAAACAGACTGAAGAAGTATTATTACTAGCAAGGAAGACAAAATTATTCTGGAGACAGTGTAATTGCTTACTTAGAAATATTAACATAATTTGCTGAACTGTTAGAATTAATGTGAATTCAGTTAAGTGCCAATATTCAAAATAATCAACAACTCTAATATGCCAGCAATAGTCAGACAAATTAAGGAGAGAAATTCTCTTGCAGAGACTGGGAGAGAGGGCCCCCCATTCCTGGGGCTGGTGTGCTCTGCAGTGGCTCTGCTGGTACAAACGTGCTGTCAGATTCTCCAGTGAAGAGCTTCTGCTGGATTTTGGCCCTCACTCCTCTAACCAAGGGCCTCAAATCCAGTCCAAGAGGCTGGGCATGGAATAAACACTGTTTTATGTCATTTCCTCATTTGACCTTGCTCTTTCCTTGGCTAAAACACATTTGCTATAAAAGCTCACTCGTCAATAGGGCTACAAATAAGAAAACTTTGTTTCCTCTCCAATAGGGGAAGGCGTATGTGACTCAGAAGATTCCGTTATTCTGAGTTTCTTGGCCACTGTGTCTTCTGTTTTTGCTCCAAGATTTAACCTTAGTTGAGGGTTCTGAAACTTTCTTTTTCAGTCTTACTCTCAGATTTTTTTTCTTTTCTGTCAGGCAACAAAGAAAATGAGGTCACATATAAAGTAAGGTGAATCAAAGGTAAGTAGAAATTTTAGATGATGAAACAAATATACAAGTATGCTTACAGTCAGTATGACTTCTCTCCTTGAGTGTTATATTTGGCTTTGAGCTTTCTGGACACCCCTCCCCCCACCCTCCACACCCCCCTCCCCCCCCCCCCAAAAAAAAAGGAAATCCTAAGATTCTCTGTAAGGGCCAACATTTTGGCTAATAGGATTTTAAGATTAAAAACATTTTTCTTTATAGTGATTGATTCATAGAAATAAAATCCATAGGAAGTTAATTTATAAATACAGAGTACTGGTTTGACACACAACAGGACCTCTTAGCAGCAGTGTGGGCTTTCCTAGGTGGGTAGAACTATCAGAAACCAGTGTGCAGATCAGTGGGCAGTTTGGTACATATATGGACTGATAGTCTTTGTTGGGTTTTCTACCAAGGTGTTAGCGAGAGAGACAGAGAGACAGACAGACAGACAGAGAGGGATGGTGACTCACAGAGAGACACAGAGATAGAGGACACTGATAGAGAGACACTGATTTTCTGAAACTGCAGCTCTTTTTCTAGAATATGACCATTCTCTGGCTGTTCTTTTTTTTTTTTTTTTTTTTTTCATGTTTGCATTTTTTTTTTTTTTTTTTAAATCATCATTTTATTGAGATATATTCACATACCACGCAGTCATACAAAACAAATTGTACTTTCGATTGTTTACAGTACCATTACATAGTTGTACATTCATCACCTAAATCAATCCCTGACACCTTCATTAGCACACACACAAAAATAACAAGAATAATAATTAGAGTGAAAAAGACCAATTGAAGTAAAAAAGAACACTGGGTACCTTTGTCTGTCTGTTTCCCTCCCCTACTTTTCTACACATCCATCCATAAACTAGACAAAGTGGTGTTTGGTCCTTATGGCTTTCCCAATCCCATTGTCACCCCTCATAAGCTACATTTTTATACAACTGTCTTCGAGATTCATGGGTTCTGGGTTGTAGTTTGATAGTTTCAGGTATCCACCACCAGCTACCCCAATTCTTTAGAACCTAAAAAGGGTTGTCTAAAGTGTGCATAAGAGTGCCCACCAGAGTGACCTCTCGGCTCCTTTTGGAATCTCTCTGCCACTGAAGCTTATTTCATTTCCTTTCACATCCCCCTTTTGGTCAAGAAGATGTTCTCCGTCCCACGGTGCCAGGTCTACATTCCTCCCTGGGAGTCATATTCCACGTTGCCAGGGAGATTCACTTCCCTGGGTGTCTGATCCCACGTAGGGGGGAGGGCAGTGATTTCACCTTTCAAGTTGGCTTAGCCAGAGAGAGAGGGCCACATCTGAGCAACAAAGAGGCATTCAGGAGGAGACTCTTAGGCACAAATACAGGGAGGCCTAGCCTCTCCTTTGCAGCAACCGTCTTCCCAAGGGTAAAACTTATGGTAGAGGGCTCAACCCATCAAACCACCAGTCCCCTATGTCTGTGGTCATGTTAGCAACCATGGAGGTGGGGTAGGCGAATACCCCTGCATTCTCCACAGGCTCCTCAAGGGGGCACTACATCTTTTTTTTTTTTTTTTTTCCCCTTGTTTGTCTTTTTTCTTTTTTTTTTTTTTCTTTTTTTTTTTTTTTTTTTTTTAACTTTCCCTTCTTTTTTCAAATCACCTGTATGAAAAAAAAAGTTAAAAAGAAAACAAACATACAATAAAAGAGCATTTCAAAGAGACCATAGCAAGGGAGTAAGAAAAAGACAACTAACCTAAGATAACTGCTTAACTTCCAACATGTTCCTACTTTACCCCAAGAAAGTTACATAATATAGCAACATTTCAGTGAACTTGTTCCTACTACAACCATCAGAAATTAACAGACCATAGTCATTTCTGGGCATCCCCAGAACGTTAAATAGCTTATCTGTTCTTCCTGGATTATTGTTCCCCCTTCCTTAATTGCTCTCTACTGCTAGTTCCCCTACATTCTACATTAGAAACCATTTGTTTTACATTTTTCAAAGTTCACATTAGTGGTAGCATATAATATTTCTCTTTTTGTGCCTGGCTTATTTCGCTCAGCATTATGTCTTCAAGGTTCATCCATGTTGTCATATGTTTCACCAGATCGTTCCTTCTTACTGCCGCGTAGTATTCCATCGTGTGTATATACCACATTTTATTTATCCACTCATCTGTTGAAGGACATTTGGGTTGTTTCCATCTCTTGGCAATTGTGAATAATGCTGCTATGAACATTGGCGTGCAGATATCTGTTCGTGTCACTGCTTTCCGATCTTCCGGGTATATACCGAGGAGTGCAATCGCTGGATCGAATGGTAGCTCTATATCTAGTTTTCTAAGGAACTGCCAGACTGACTTCCAGAGTGGCTGAACCATTATACAGTCCCACCAACAATGAATAAGAGTTCCAATTTCTCCACATCCCCTCCAGCATTTGTAGTTTCCTGTTTGTTTAATGGCAGCCATTCTAACCGGTGTTAGATGGTATCTCATTGTGGTCTTAATTTGCATCTCTCTAATAGCTAGTGAAGCTGAACATTTTTTCATGTGTTTCTTGGTCATTTGTATTTCCTCTTCAGAGAACTGTCTTTTCATATCTTTTGCCCATTTTATAATTGGGCTGTCTGTACTATTGTCGTTGAGTTGTAGGATTTCTTTGTATATGCAAGATATCAGTCTTTTGTCAGATACATGGTTTCCAAAAATTTTTTCCCATTGAGTTGGCTGCCTCTTTACCTTTTTGAGAAATTCCTTTGAGGTGCAGAAACTTCTAAGCTTGAGGAGTTCCCATTTATCTATTTTCTCTTTTGTTGCTTGTGCTTTGGGTGTAAAGTCTAGGAAGTGGCCTCCTAATACAAGGTCTTGAAGATGTTTTCCTACATTATCTTCTAGGAGTTTTATGGTACTTTCTTTTATATTGAGATCTTTGGTCCATTTTGAGTTAATTTTTGTGTAGGGGGTGAGGTAGGGGTCCTCTTTCATTCTTTTGGATATGGATATCCAACTCTCCCAGCCCCATTTGTTGAAAAGACCATTATGGCTCAGTTCGGTGACTTTGGGGGCCTTATCAAAGATCAGTCGGCCATAGATCTGAGGGTCTATCTCTGAATTCTCAATTCGATTCCATTGATCTATATGTCTATCTTTGTGCCAGTACCATGCTGTCTTGGCAACTGTGGCTTTATAATAATCTTCAAAGTCAGGGAGTGTAAGTCCTCCCACTTCGTTTTTCTTTTTTAGAGTGTCTTTAGCAATTCGAGGCATCTTCCCTTTCCAAATAAATTTGATAACTAGCTTTTCCAAGTCTGCAAAGTAGGTTGTTGGAATTTTGATTGGGATTGCATTGAATCTGTAGATGAGTTTGGGTAGAATTGACATCTTAATGACATTTAGCCTTCCTATCCATGAACATGGAATATTTTTCCATCTTTTAAGGTCCCCTTCTATTTCTTTTAGTAGAGTTATGTAGTTTTCTTTGTATAGGTCTTTTACATCTTTGGTTAAGTTGATTCCTAGGTACTTGATTTTTTTAGTTGCTATTGAAAATGGTATCTTTTTCTTGAGTGTCTCTTCAGTTTGTTTATTTCTAGCATATAGAAACATTACTGACTTATGTGCATTAATCTTGTATCCCGCTACTTTGCTAAATTTGTTTATTAGCTCTAGTAGGTGTATCGTCGATTTCTCAGGGTTTTCTAGATATAAGATCATATCATCTGCAAACAATGACAGTTTTACTTCTTCTTTTCCAATTTGGATGCCTTTTATTTCTTTGTCTTGCCGGATTGCCCTGGCTAGCACTTCCAGCACAATGTTGAATAACAGTGGTGACAGCGGGCATCCTTGTCTTGTTCCTGATCTTAGAGGGAAGGCTTTCAGTCTCTCACCATTGAGTACTATGCTGGCTGTGGGTTTTTCATATATGCTCTTTATCATGTTGAGGAAGTTTCCTTCAATTCCTACCTTTTGAAGTGTTTTTATCAAAAAGGGATGTTGGATTTTGTCAAATGCTTTTTCAGCATCTATTGAGATGATCAATTGATTTTTCCCTTTCGAGTTTTTAATGTGTTGTAATACATTGATTGTTTTTCTGATGTTGAACCATCCTTGCATGCCTGGAATGAACCCCACTTGGTCATGGTGTATGATTTTTTTAATGTGTCTTTGGATTCGATTTGCAAGTATTTTGTTGAGGATTTTTGCATCTATATTCATTAGGGAGATTGGCCGGTAGTTTTCCTTTTTTGTAGCATCTTTGCCTGGTTTTGGTATTAGATTGATGTTAGCTTCATAAAATGAGTTAGGTAGTGTTCCATTTTTTTCAATGTTTTGAAAGAGTTTGAGTAAGATTGGTGTCAGTTCTTTCTGGAAAGTTTGGTAGAATTCCCCTGTGAAGCCATCTGGCCCTGGGCATTTATTTGTGGGAAGATTTTTGATGACTGATTGGATCTCTTTGCTTGTGATGGGTTGGTTGAGGTCTTCTATTTCTTCTCTGGTCAGTCTAGGTTGTTCATATGTTTCCAGGAAATTGTCCATTTCTTCTACATTATCCAGTTTGTTGCCATACAGTTGTTCATAATATCCTCTTATAATTTTTTTAATTTCTTCAGGATCTGCAGTTATGTCACCTTTTTCATTCATTATTTTGTTTATATGGGTCTTCTCTCTTTTTGATTTTGTCAGTCTAGCTAGGGGCTTGTCAATCTTGTTGATCTTCTCAAAGAACCAACTTTTGGTGATATTTATCCTTTCTATTGTTTTTTTGTTCTCTATGTCATTTATTTCTGCTTTAATCCTTGTTATTTCTTTTCTTCTACTTGGTTTAGGATTGGTTTGCTGTTCATTTTCTAGCTTCTTCAGTTGATCCATTAGTTCTTTGATTTTGGCTCTTTCTTCCTTTTAATATATGCGTTTAGTGCTATAAATTTCCCCCTTAGCACTGCTTTTGCTGCATCCCATAGGTTTTGGTATGTTGTGTTCTCATTTTCATTCGTCTCTATATATTTAGCAATTTCTCTTGCTATTTCTTCTTTAACCCACTGATTGTTTAGGAGTGTGTTGTTTAACCTCCAGGTATTTGTGAATTTTCTAAGTCTCTGATGGTTATTGACTTCTAATTGTATTCCATTGTGGTCAGAGAATGTGCTTTGAATGATTTCAATCTTTTTAAATTTATTGAGGCTTGTTTTATGTCCCAGCATATGATCTATTGTGGAGAAAGTTCCGTGAGCACTAGAAAAGTATGTGTATCCTGGTGATTTGGGATGTAATGTCCTGTAGATGTCTGTTAAATCTAATTCATTTATCAGATTGTTTAGGTTTTCAATTTCCTTATTGGTCTTCTGTCTGGTTGATCTATCTATAGGAGAGAGTGATGTGTTGAAGTCTCCCACAATTATTGTGGAAACATCAATTGCTTCCTTTAGTTTTGCCAATGTTTCTCTCATGTATTTTGTGGCACCTTGATTGGGTGCATAGACATTTACGATTGTTATTTCTTCTTGCTGAATTGCCCCTTTTATTAGTATGTAGTGGCCTTCTTTGTCTCTCAAAACATCCCTGCATTTGAAGTCTATTTTATCTGAGATTAATATTGCTACACCTGCTTTCTTTTGGCTGTAGCTTGCATGAAATATTTTTTTCCATCCTTTCACTTTCAGTTTCTTTGTGTCCCTGTGTCTAAGATGAGTCTCTTGTATGCAACATATTGATGGTTCATTTTTTTTGATCCATTCTGCGAATCTATATCTTTTAATTGGGGAGTTTAATCCATTTACATTCAACGTTAAAACCGTGAAGGCATTTCTTGAATCGGCCATCTTATCCTTTGGATTATGTTTGCCATATTTTTCCCTCTCTCTATTAATATCCTTTATTGTACCCATACCGAATCTCTTTAGTACTGAACCTTTCTCCAAGTCTCTCTGTCCTGTCTTTGTTTCTCTGTCTGTAGGGCTCCCTTTAGTATCTCCAGTAGGGCAGGTCTCTTGTTAGCAAATTCTCTCAGCATTTCTTTGTCTGTGAAAAATTTAAGCTCTCCCTCAAATTTGAAGGAGAGCTTTGCTGGATAAAGTATTCTTGGCTGGAAATTCCTCTCTCTCAGAATTTTAAATATATCGTGCCATTGCCTTCTCGCCTCCATGGTGGCTGCTGAGTAGTCACTACTTAGTCTTATGCTGTTTCCTTTGTATGTGGTGAATTGCTTTTCTCTTGCTGCTTTCAGAACTTGCTCCTTCTCTTCTATGTTTGACAGTGTGATCAGTATATGTCTCGGAGTGGGTTTTTTTGGATTTATTCTATTTGGAGTTCGCTGAGCATTTATGATTTGTGTATTTATGTTGTTTAGAAGATTTGGGAAGTTTTCCCCAACAATTTCTTTGAATACTCTTCCTAGACCTTTACCCTTTTCTTCCCCTTCTGGGACACCAATGAGTCTTATATTCGGACGCTTCATATTATCTATCATATCCCTGAGGTCCATTTCGAGTTTTTCAATTTTTTTCCCCATTCTTTCTTTTATGCTTTCATTTTCCATTCTGTCATCTTCCAGGTCACTGATTCGTTGTTCAACTTCCTCTAGTCTTGTACTATGAGTGTCCAGAATCTTTTTAATTTGGTCAACAGTTTCTTTAATTTCCATAAGATCATCCATTTTTTTATTTAGTCTTGCAATGTCTTCTTTATGCTCTTCTAGGGTCTTCTTGATTTCCTTCATATCCCGTACTAGGGTCTCATTGTTCATCTTTAGTTCTTTGAGTAGCTGCTCTAGGTGTGTCTCTTCTGGTCTTTTGATTTGGGTGCTTGGGCTTGGGTTATCCATATCGTCTGGTTTTTTCATATGCTTTATAATTTTCTGTTGTTTTTGGCCTCGTGGCATTTGCTGTCCTTGATAGGGTTCTTTTAGGGTTTGTAGACCAGTTGAAGTCCTTATCTCTAATTTATCAGATCTACAGCTTCGTGGAGTACACTTTCTCTAACTAACCAGCAGGTGGCGTCCACGAGCCACCTGTTCTCCACAAGCCAGATCTCCCCTGCTTAGCCTTTTTGGTGAGTGGGGGAGTGAGTCTTGTGGGGCCCAATTGGTGTCCCAAGCTTGCGTGTGTAGTTGGTGTTGCCTGCCCTGTATGTGGGGCGTGTTTCTGGGCAGTCGGGGAGGGGGGGTGGCCCTAACAATCAAATCTCCCTGATGATCCTAGAGTTTTAAAGCTACTGCAATAGTCTAATCCTTCAGTTCAGTCCTGCCACAGTTTGTCTCTGCCACTGACCCACAAGTCTTTGGTATTGGCGTATGGCTCCTGAGACTTGCAAGTGGGCCCCTCTTCCAGGCTGTGCACCCCGGGTCCTCTGTTGAGGGATGACTGTGCTATGTCACAGGTGAGTGCCGTCCCCCCAGGGCAGTTCTGGGCTGCTGGGCTGTGTTGGGAGGCTCCCAGTCTGCTCAAATGATGGCTGAATGGGGCTCTGTTAATTCACACTGCTCCCCCTTCCCAGCTCTGGGACATTCAGCTGAGGTTGCAGGGAAGGCTAATGTCCACGCCCAGTTTTGTGGTGTGTGCCTGTTATTTGAAGCACTTCCGTCACACTGGGTTGTCTGGGGCAGCTCTGGGCTATGGGGCTGGCGATGGGCAGGAGTGTTTCCTGTCCACCAGGATGGTGGCTGTGAGCGGACACCCCCCTTTTCTTGGGAAGTTGTGTTGTTTAGTGAATTTTCTCAGCCACTGGATTATTGCCTTTTGTCTCAGAGCTCTCTTATTTCTGCTCTTGACTTGACGTGCCCAAATTTCAATTCTTTGAAGCTTTCTGTATTGAGCTTCTTAGAGTAATTGTTTTAGAAAAAGCAAAAAGGATTTAAAAAAAAAAAAAAAAAAAAAAAAAAAAAACGGCCCTCCTCAGAGATCTAATGGGTTATTGAAATGCTAATAGACAAAGCAACCAGGGCCATTAAGGAAAGGTGCCCTGGGCAGAGAGATCAGCCTTGCTTCGGGATTTGCATATGCGCCTCAAGGCCTGATCTCCGCCCTTCCCCTTTCTGTGTTCACCAGAACTCCAAAAATCCTCTGCTTTTACTTTGGAGCTTCTCGTGTTGTTTTCCTTCTATGCCCGTCTCCTCTCTGCTGGGCTGGCTGCTCTCAGAGTCTCTGGTGTCTGGCCTCAGTCTATCTATGGTTGGAGTTTGAATCAGTAGAATGAGTTTCCGATGAGAGCAGCCACTGCAATTCTCCCTTCTCCTTCCTGGAGCTGACAGCCCCTCCTCCCCCGGGACTGAGCCTGGCAGGGAGGGGCGCGGGTCCCCTCGCCGCAAAAACTTACAGATTTCGGTGATCTCAGCAGTTCCACGTTTTCATGAGTGTTGTATGAAGTATGCCCAAAGACAGATTGCTCTGTGGTGTCCAGTCCACGCAGTTCCTGGCTTTTTACCTACTTTCCTGGAGGAGTAACTAAAACATACAGCTCACCAGTCTGCCATCTTGCCCCGCCTCCTCTGGCTGTTCTTTTTATTCTCTGTTTAACACTCCTTGGATTAGAGTTGGTTTTCATATCTTGTTAGTTATGTTCTGTCAACATTCCAGAAAATACATCAATTACATTAGCAATGGGGCTCAAATATCTTTCTATTGAAATGTAGTTCTGGAAATACTTCCTGAACATGGCCAATTCCAGATAGCGTTTACAAATTCCTGTAATTCTCATTCAAAGTTAATTATTTTTCTGATTCTTCTCATTCTTGTCATAACTGTTTGTCTCAGTTATCCATGGGTCTTGATAGCCACCTTATTTTGGAGCTCATATCCTTGTTTACAAACTCTCTTGTGATTCAGTTGTTTAAAAAGCAGAAGGCTCAGCTCAAGCTCTATAGAAGATGTGCTGGTTTGGACGTATTATGTCCCCCAAAATGCCATCATCTTTGATGCAGACTTGTATGGGCAGGAAATGTATTGGTGTTGATTGGGTTGGAGACGTTTGATTGGATGTTTCCATGGAGATGTGATCACTCAACTGGGGGTGAGATCTTTCATTGGATAATCTCCATGGAGGTGTGGCCCCACCCATTCAGCATGGGCCTTGATTAGTTTACTAGAACACTATAAAAGCTCAGACAGAAGGAGTGAGCCAAGAGGGACACTTTGAAGAAAGCACAGGAGCTGCAGATAAGAGACAGTTTGAAGATGACTGTTGAAAGCAAACTCTTGGTCTGGAGAAGCTAAGAGAGGACAAATGCCCGAAGAGCAACTGAGAGTGACATCTTGAAGAGGAGCTGTGGCCTAGAGAGGAACGTTCTTGGAGAAAGCCATTTTGAAACCAGAACTTGGAGCAGATGCCAGCCACGTGCCTTCCCAGCTAACAGAGGTTTTCCAGATGCCATTGGCCATCCTCCAGTGAAGGTACCTGGTTGTTGATGTGTTACCTTGGACACTTTATGGCCTTAAGACTGTAACTGTGTAACCAAATAAACCCCTTTTATAAAAGCCAATCCGTTTCTGATGTTTTGCAAAAAGGCAGCATTAACAAACTAGAACAGTTGGGGTTTAGTATGTATGTACACATACACTAATATGAGATTAAATAAATTTCAACTGTATTCCTAGATTTCAAAATTAAATATATAACATGAAGGCAAAGCTGTTAGCCTGCTTTCTGGGATAGAGGCTGACAAGTGACATGCTTGAAGGAGTCAGCTTTGTGTCTGGATTCCTTTCCCTGGCTGTGGCCACTGCTTCATGAATTTTCCTGTTAAGTATTTTGATATATGACATCTCTCTTGCGTAAGTGGCTACTAGGTGTCAACACTGGGACCACAGCAGTCTAAATCGTCTTGCCTTCAGGTGCTTAGCGCTTGGTGGTTTGGAGCTGTATGTACCCCAGAAAAATATGTTCTTAAATCTAATCCATTCCTGTGGGTGGGAACTCATTGTAATTAGGAACTTTAATGAGGTTACTTCAGTAAGGGTGTGGCTCACTTCATTCAGGATGGGTCTTAATCCTGTTATTGGAGTCCTTTATAAAGGGAGTGAAATACAGACACAGAGAGAAAGCCAAATGCTGAACATCACTGGAACCCAGAAAAGGGTGAGACCAGGAGATGGTGTCATGCACCTTGCAATGTGGCAGAGGAGCAAAGAGTTGCCAGCAGCAGGTCTTCGGGAAGGAAGCATCGCCTTGAGGATGTCTTCATTTGGACTTTTCCCCAGCCTTAAATGGGGAACCAATAAATTCCTATTGTTTAACATGACTCATTTCATGGTATTTGTTTGAGCAGCCCAGAAAACTAAAAAAAAAAATATGATACCAGGAGAGTGGGGTATTGCAAATACCAAAAATGTGGAAATAGCTTTGGAACTAGGTAATGGGTAGAGGTTGGAATAATTGTGAGGCACCTAGATTGCTTTGAAGAGACTGTTGGTAGAATATGGTACTAGAGGTTCTTCCAGTGAGATCTTAGAAAGAAATGATGAACATGTTATTGGAAACTGGAGGAAAGGCAATCATTGTTTTAAAGTGGTAGAGAACTTGATGAATTTGAGTTCTGATGTTGGATGGAAAGCAAAACTTGAAATCAATGAACTTAGATATTTAGCTGAAGAGATTTCCAAGCTAAATGTAGAAAGTGCAGCCTGATTTCTCCTTGCAGCTTATAGTGAATGAGAAAGAAAAGGGATGAGCTGAGAACTGAACTCTTGGGTTCAAAGATACCAGAAATCGATGGTTTGGAAACTTCTGAGCCTATGTAGCGCAGGTCTCCATGTGAGTGTTTACTGGTCATGGGACTAGGTCAGAAATTTCCACGGAAGTCAGGATTTTAAATACAGTTATCCAGGAAGGATCTGTGGAAAGCCCTTCTGTCAGATGGATTGGATCCCTATGAACTACATGCAAAACCAAGACTTTTTTTTTTGGGGGGATTTGTATGAATGGAACTGCCAGTCTGGGCTAAAAGGGACAAAGAAGGGATAAATTGAAAAATCCTTCAAGGGCAGAACCATGGAAACTGAGGTCTGGATGAAAGATTTTTGGTCCAAGAGAGTGGACCCACCCACACATCTGGAAAGGGTAAGTCTGCCCCAGCCCTCGAGACGGAAGTCCTTCTGCTCCATTGTTCAGGAAGAGTGCTACCACCTTGATGCTTGGAAAGGGTGGGGCCTGTGCCCTGGGGATTGTGGAAAGTCTGGCTGCCACCCCAGTACTCAGAAAGTGTGGGCCCTTCACATCAATGTTTGGGGATAGCATGGCCATTGTGCAAGCACTTGGAAGGGGTGGGGCTGCCACTTCAGTAGGCTCAGAGGACAAAACATCATTCTATAGATGACTCTCAGACCGTCAAGTATAATGGAGCTTCTTCTGCTGGGTTTTGGAAATGTTTAGGAACTGTGACCCCTGTTCCAGTTTGCTAATGCTGCCACTAATGCAAAATACCAGCAATGGATTGGCTTTTACAAAGGAGTTTTATTTGGTTACAAATTTACAGTTCTACAGCCATAAAAGTGTCCAAACCAAGGCATAAACATGAGTGTCCCTTCACCAGAGAAAGGCCATTGGTGTCCGGAAAACCTCTGTTAGCTCGGAAGGCATGTAACTGGCATCTGTTTGCTCCCAGGTTGTGTTTCAAAATGGCATCTTCCAAAATGTCTCTAGGTTTATCTTCTTGGGCAAACTCTGGGCTAATGTCTCCAAAGCATCATCAAAAGTCTGCTTTCAATGGCTGTCTTCAAAATGTCTCTCTAAGCTGCAACAGGAGCTCCTCCTGTCTGAGCTTTTATATACAGATGCCAATGATTAAATCAAGACCCTTGCTGAATGGGTGGGGCACACCTCCATGGAAATAATCTAATCAAAGGTATTACCCACAGTTGGGATATTGTGATGGAATGAATGTATTTTGCGTATAAAAAGAATATGTCTTTTGGGGGTCCAGAGGGTGGACTGTGGTGGTTTAAAACTGTATGTACCCTAGAAAAATATGCTCATAAATCTAATCCATTCCTGTGGGTGGGGACCCATTATAAGTAGGACTCTTTGATGAGGTTACTTTTGTTAAGGTGAGGCCACCCACCTAAGTCAGGATGGGTCTTAATCCTATTACTGCAGTCCTTTATAAGCAGAGGAAATCCAGACAGAAAGAAAACCACAGAAGCAAGAAGCTGAACATCAACAGAACCAGGAAGGGGAGGGAGAGACCAGGATATGCTGCCACGTGTCTTGCCATGTGACAAGCTAAGGAGCAATGATCACCAGCAGCCAGCCCCAGAATGCCACAGCCTTTGGGGAGAAAGCATCACCTTGATAATGCCTTGATTTGGACTTTTTCCCAGCCTCAAACCATGCATGAATAAATTTTCATTGAGTAAGCTGAACCATTTCATGGTATTTGCTTGAGCAGCCCAGTAAACCAAATCACAGGGGAAAGAATGGAACGGAACAGAACAGAACAGAACAGAATAGAGAATACTGGTAAAATTTGTAAAAAGAGTGACTGGGTCCTATGGTAGTACGTATGAGGTGTCAAATTGAGTCCTATGGGATTAAAGGAGGCCTCTTGGAATGATGATGTTTAAACTGTGGCCTGAGGACAGGGAAGAAGGGGCATATTCTTGGCAGAGGCCTAGAGAGAGCATGGGGTGTCTGGGGAGTAGGAAAGGTTTTATATGGAAGTGATGGTGGGTAATGGACAGAATGGGTAGGGGTGTACGGCCTGAGAAGGGAGACGGGGACAGCCAGGTGATAAGAGAGCATGATGCACAGCTAGGCAGGTGCCAGATCACAAAGGCCTTACACGTGTACAGCTTAGACTTCATGGTGAGAACAGCAGGGAGCCACTGAAGGGTTCAAGTTAATGAATAAGAGAGATCTTACTTGCACTGGGGAGATGTTGCTTCTCCAAACAGGCAGTGAGTTGCTGCAAAGGTCGAACTTGTCATGTCCCACTTGGCAGCTCCCAGAGAAGTCAGAGCAGACCTCTGCTCTTAACTTTTTCTGTGCTAAGAGGTTAGATTCTGCTATTCTTTTATGATTTATTCTTTCCTCTTTTTTAAAGGAATGCAAACATTTAGTGTTCATTAAATGGAGACCTGTGACTTTTAACACAAAGGATATGCTTTAAACACAAATAGTATGTTGGCTGGAAGTGAGAGCCCAGCTTCTCAGTCTCCGATTCCTCCCTGTTTGGTCAGTTTCATAGTCGAACTGGGTCTGGCCTTGAACTTCCTTTTATGGCCAAAGATGGAATTGGAAGGTGGCTCTGTGCTGATGAGCTGACCCAGAGCTATCCCTCTAACCCCTGGGACTCATTCAGGGTCTGTCTCGGCTTGATTTGGCAGCTTCCAAAGAAAAGGGTGGGGGAGAGAGAGAGAAGAGCACTTAAAATAGCCATTGGCCTCTCTGCCTTTAGTTGCAAAGAGCTGAAACTATCCTCCGTCTTCTCACAAGCAAGCACTCAGGGGACTGTCAGGTTAGCTATGACCTGTAAGAACCTTGTTTTACTGGGTGGTGAAATCAATTTAGTAGATGTTGACCAGCATTTTTTGTTTAATGCAATGAAATAGAATAGAAAAGACCCAAATGCATCACATATAGTAAGAGAAACCATTGCTTTGTGAAACTTTCATTTCACATGTATGTGAGTCTAATAAGATTCACTTGTGTGTGTGTGTGTGTGTCTGTGTATAATTCATGGTATGCAAAAATAGTTTGACTGAATTATATTTCAACAAAGCTGTTAAAAATAGTTTGCAACTGCCTTACTGATTTAGGAAATGATAGCTCTGTTTCATCCTTCATCCTCCCTTCTTCCTTCTCTTCTCTCTCCCCTCCCTTCTTTTTTTCTTTCTTTCATTTTTGCTAGGATGCCTCCTTGTTATTTCTTTACAATTGGGACCATGTTCATCTCTCAGGTCCCACTTTCTATGACAAAGAGCAGGATGGGCATGCCATCTGTATTTGTAGGGAAAATGCTAAATTCCTACACAAGGCATGCATTTCAAATGGAATTTATCCTCCAACAATTACAAGCCTCCTGAGGACAGGGACTAACAATTGTCTGCATAATGCTCAAGTAGGGGCCACATTCCCCACGTACTGTCTCAAGTATGAAACATCTTCCACAAATGTTAAATGAACTGTGTATACATTTTAATTTTTATAATGTGGGAACTAAAGAGAAATCTAGATACGTTCTTTATGCTGTATTCCCTAGCTAGCTAGCTAATTTGGAATTCAGAAAGAAAAATATATCTGGAAAACAATTTCCAATTTAAAAAATGAAACAAGAATTACCATGAATAGATATTGAGGAAGTGAAATTTTGACTTGGGATTTCATTAATTTTAAGGATGTTGATAACCTTTTGTTTCTTGTGACCTATCTGGTATTAGCTAGGAACATTAAAGTCTCTACAATTTAGCACCTCACTAAGCTTCAAGTCTTCATGCTTGACAAAGAAAACATTTTTCATTGCAATCAGAAAAACGGGTGTGTGTGTGTGTGCATAATACAATGCAACCTTTTATTATTCTTTAGTTTTAGATCAACGTTTTAAAAACTAACCCTGTGGAATTTGTTTCAGTGTCTCATCACAGTCCATTTACTCACACTTTCCTACTCCAAGTATGGTCTGTGGACCCACGTATCAGCATCGCTTGGGAGAGGGTTTGAGATACAGAATCTAAGGCTCTGCCTGAGACCTAATAAAACACAAGTTTCATTTTAAGATTCTTCAGGTGATTCTTATGCATATGCCAATTTAGGAAGCACTGTAATCACTTCTGTGTAATTGATTAAGAATTGAACCAAATTTTAAGGAAGATCCATAATCTTCTTTAGATATCATCATCGTCAATGTCATCATCGATAACCCTTAATATCTTTATTCTTTTCTTTCTCTTAGCAGATATTTTGATATCTGTGCTTCTCTTGCTCACCACACGGTGGCTCCACAGTCCCTACCAAACATGTCATAGATGGCAGAGACAAGCACCTTTCCTGACCGACATGCTGATTCCCTGATTAAATAATTAGAAGAGAATAAATAATTCCCCAAACGAGTATATTTTGACATTTTCCCAGTGATTTTCTTTTCCATACCTCCAAGTATTTAGACATATCCATTCAATAAGTAACTTGACTTTTTATCCCTTTCAGAACAATGTGCGTTCTCATACACGGTAGGGATTTAAAGCAAGTTGTAACCAATTCTGAGAATTTCTTCTTATTAGTGCAGTTGTAGCTTTACAGAAAAATCATGCAGAAAGTATACAGTCCCCATATAACCCCTTCTTACAACACAGTTCTCCCTATTAATATTTTGCATTAGTGTGGTACTTTTGTTACAGTTGAACCAGTTCTAGGAATTAATCCTTCTTTAGGGCACCAAGATTTTAAGAAGCACCTCTGAGCTTGGTATTTTAGAATGAATATAAAATCCCAAAGTCTTATTCTATGTTTTTGAGGCCAAAATAGAAAAAAATGTTTTACTTTTTGCAGTTTTGTTGGCACTCTTCCTTTTTTCTTTCTTACAGCTTTATTAAGATAGATGAGTTACGACATATGTAGACACTGATGAAAAACACCACAGGCCAGATTATGAACCCATCTATCACCCAAAAATCTTTCCCCCAGGGCTCTCTTTCCTTTAACCCCAGCCCACCACCCCCAGACAACTACTGATCTTTTTGTCACTACAGATTTGTTTGCATTTTCTAGAATATTATATAAATGGAATCATATACTATGTACTCTTTTTTTTTTTTTTGGTCTGTTTTTCACCATCATGATTTTGAGATTCAACCTTATTGTAGTACGTATCAGTAGTTTGTTCTTTTTTATTGCTGAGTAGTATTCCGTTGCATGGATGAATATACCACAATTTGTTTATCCAATCACTTGCTGATGGGTATTTAAATTGTTTCTAGGTTTTAGTTATTTTAAATAAGTTGTGATGGACATTAGTGTACAAGTCTGTGTGTAGGAATGTGCTATCATTTTTTTTGGTTTGGGTAACTAGGAGTGGAATGGCTGGGTTGTACGGTAGGTGAATGTTTAAATGTTTAGAAACTGCCAAGTTGTTTTCTAAAGTGTTTGTACCATTTTACATTTCCACCAACAGTGTATGAGAGTTTCAGTTGTTCTACATTCTCACCAATACTTGGTATGGTCAGTTTGGTTTTCATTTTTTATTTTATCTCCCCTAGTTATGTGCAGTCACATCTCATTATGTTCAGTAACTTTTCACATCCTTATTTGCCATCTGCATCATTATTGGTGAAGAGTCTGTTCAAATATTTTACTCATTTTCTAAGTGGACTGATTACTTTCTTATTATTGAGTTATAAGAATTCTTTATAAATTCTAGATACATGTCCTTTGTCAGATATATGTTTTACAAGTAATTTCTCCCAATCTTTGGATTGTGTTTTTGGTGTTATATTTACAATATTTTTGCCTCAACCAATTTCACAAAGATTTTTTTCCTGTTTCCTTCTAGACATTTTTTTCAGTTTTACATTTTACTATTGGATCTATGATCTATTTGAATTATTTTTTTATATGGTGTGAGATCTGTGTTGAGTTTCATCTTATTTTTTTCATATGTCATACCTTTGCTGCATTGCTTCAACACCATTTGTTTGTAAGAATTAGGCTTTTTCCATTAAATTGCTTTTGAACCTCTGTCAAAAATCAATTGGCCATGTATGTATAGGTTAGTTTCTGTACTCTACCATTGATCTATGTATCTAGTCTTCCCAATACCACATTCTCTTGTGGGTTTTTTTTTTTTTTTTAATTGTTACAGCAAAAGTAGTAAGTTTTGAAATAAGGTTGTGTGAGTCCTCCAGTTTGTTCTCATCTATCTGGGTCATTCTATGGTTTGAACTTAAGTCAATAAAAGCTTTTGGAGGAAATTTGGCTGCAGTTTCAGTTTACTTAGCACATTCTTCTCAATTGGCTTTGTTCATGTATGGGTTACACCAGTAAAAATACATTTTATTGACTCTTAAATCACATCTACTGTATAACATGCCACTATTTTATATATCAACCAGAAAGAAAAAATTGCCACTGCTTGTGAGATGTAGCCCCAGCTGAGAGATACCTTATAACCCACATCAAAAGGCTTTATCCTGGACCCTAGATACCAGGCCAGATGATATAAGCTGACAATTCTAGAAAAAATTTTCCCCAGCATTTAAATTTTCATAAATAAAACTTCAAAAATAAACAATAATTTCAGATTTAGCTCTCTTTGAACAGAAGACATATGGTTACTAATCCTGTATTCATGACCTATCTATGCTTGTTTTATTTTTGTGAATTGGTTATGGAAAATGTAATTTTTAAATTTCTCAGCATTTGATATTTGCGGCTTCTGATGTATTGACCTTAATTATGAATTGAGGTAAATGTTTTAGAGTCTAAAAGATTCTAGACTTTCAAATTATAAGAAATACTTTCATTTTTCTGATTTGCTTTTTTTCTGTTTTTCTCCTCCTGTATCTTCTTAGCTATGGAATTCTGTACCATTTGCATTCATCTTTCACTAGTATTTTATTTTCGTCTTCCTGCTTGAAGACTTATTCCTGGAGGCTCTGAAATTATGAAGTTCCTTATGGGTATCTGCTCATATGTTCCTCTCTCTCCAACAAGTATTCTTTTTTCCATAAGGGAAATATGTGCAAATTAGACTAGGATAATGTGTGCATTACATTTTGTATCATGTGAAAATATAGATACACTATATATTATTAAAGTCAAACACAGATTTTTAAGGCTGAAAACCATGTAACTCTATATCTTATGTTGCAATGTATTTGCTTTGAGAAAAAAAATGGCTTATTATTATTGCTTAACTGTTTACAAGATAATATAGCCATACAAAATATTTTCCTTTAAAAGGAACTAACATAAATGGCCATTAATTTATTATAATAAATGGAAATTTTAAATTTGCTGAAAAGCCTCTCTGGTTGTGAAGTGGGCTACTTCCCAATCACAGGTTGTGCACTGTTAAAAACAAAAAAAAAAAAAAGTAGCTATCCATCAGGCTGTAAGTTGAAATTTTATAATGCTAAAGTAATAATGTCACATAAAGGCCTCTACGGAATGGTTCCCATTACACATCTGGTTTACCAATATGTAAATATAGTCATGAAGTTTTAGATGTTTTATAATCATGTTTCATCCACATGGTATTGAGCTTGAAATGGTTAGTGATGTCCCTGTGTAGAACCTGTGTGTGTGTATGTGTGTGCGTCTAATAAAGATATGGTACATAGGACCTGACGTGGCACTAGTCAAATGAAAGATTTATTTTCAGTTCCTCTTCTAGGTTAGAAGTAATTTCCTGCTAAATGTGAACCTAAAACCCCACCCTCACTGCCATGGTAGAGAGAAGCAAACAAATCCCCTAAAGGGAACACAGAGAGAATACATTTCTCTGCATAGCTCCTCTATAAGGAATGTTCAAATTTTTCTAGAACTTATTAAAGAGAATCACAGATTAGGATAAATTAACTAAACGTACAGGCTCTACTTGGAACATGCTTATAAGCAAAAGACTGAACTTTGGAATTAAAAACCTTGAAAGGAGATGTAGACATCTCAGTATAGACAATGCCTCAGAATTAAGTGGGACCCAGATAAAGATGTAGTCTGGACCAGTAAAGAATGTTCATGAAATACTATTACGTAAAGGTTATCACTGGTCCTTTATTGAGAAGTGAACAGTGTCTGATCCACTAAATACCTTTATAGGTCATATTCTATTGAGTGCTATAAATAATTTGTCATTTTTTCATTTTCATGAAGTTCCAAATATTTTAAATAATTGTAAAAATTTCAATGAGGTAGATGTCCAAAAATGAAGAATCTGGTACCAGAAATATAAAATATCAGGTGAAAGATCCCCCTTAAAGAGTTTGGTCTTTATGAAATGATTTCTGAGTGAAGGTGTTGTGGTACATAACGCACTACCTTATTTTTCATAAGGTCCTAAATGTTCCTCCAGATCTGATGAAAGCAATATTTGTTTTAGAGAGATATGAATTAATTATTACTCTGAGCCATTTGAACAAACTCTTTAAGATGATATTGAATTGTGAAGAATGTCCTTTGGAGCTGACCGTTCCTTTTGAACATGAAGTTTCTGTTTCTTAGTAATATTTGGCACATTAAATTTTAAGGTGGGGGAAGGGGAAAGACTACAAAAGATTTCTAAAACAATGACTTGAGTTAAAACCAAAAAAAGAAAAAAAAATGTAAAAGAAAAAACCCCAAATCTTAGAAACAAACACTGTAATCGCTAAAGGAATGATCAGAATTCAATGTTACCATTAAGACCACTAGGAATTTCGCTCTTTATTCATTTTGCATTATTTAATTTTTTATAAGGGGAAGTTGAGAATGTCAATATCTTCAAACCTCATGTTCTTGGCTTCAGAGTTTTGTTTTTTTTTAAAATAATAGTAAGAAAATGTAATTCAGTGTTGAACTGAAACAATTGTAAAGTATTCATCTTCACTATTTTTCCTGACTAACAGGATCATTTTGACACATTTGTGTCTTTCAGGTTCCTCAAATTCTTTTGTAACAATGCTATTTTAAAATCATACAGTCTTAAAAAGGAACTTCCAACTATAACTCTTAACTATCTTTTAGCTTCCACTTATGTCAAATTAGGGTATCTTGTATATTTAACCCTTAAATAATTGAGATTCTTTATTAAAAAATTGTCATTGTCACTTGATGAAGAAAATAAATGTATACCCTTAAAGTGTCTTTTCACAAGAGATCCAAGGATGCTCTTATGATGGGGTTTTATCTAGGTAAAAACAATGTAAAGATGAAAACAAGTTCATGAGCTTACTTTCACAAACTATTCTCTCTCCCACTTTGGTATGTTTACAAACTACTTCCAACAAATGCTATGCAGACCCTAATAGGATGCAATTCAAAACAATATCGGTCAGTTTGGGGATTATATATTAAAGTAGCTTAGTACTGGCAGGTAATATATCTCAGTATTAGGACCTAGCTTTGAGGGTGGTATTCTGTATTGAGATCCTATGTTATTAAATAGTTTCTCGGTAAGGGTTGTGCTGTGTGCCAGGCACTTTTATAAGATCTTTAAAATTTTTCAACCCACATAATTCTTCTGCTAACACTGTGATGAAAGTCCATTAGTTTTCCCATTTACTAGATAAGGAAGTTGAGTGACACTTTGGTGACTTGTTCACAATTGCACAACCAGGAAGTGGCAAATCCAAGCTGTCTGGGTCCATGGGCTGGGCTCGGCTCTTACCCACCCACTCTGCTGTTATTTCTTGGAGACCTGAAATGTAATCAATTTTATATTTTTAAATATAATAGAAAATAATTTTCCAGGTAAAGACCTTAGACTTTGGAGTCAGACTCTGGTTTAAATGTAGCTCAGCCACTTACCAGCTAGGTAAACTTCAGTAATATATCTAATTTCCTTTGGTTGTCTTTTTATTTATGAAATTAAAAAAATAGGCCAACCTGTAGGGCTATTAAGATAATTAGAAAAAAATGAATTAAATATCAAGTGTGGTCCCTGGTCTTTGTACAGGCACTTTGGTAGTAGCTATTAATAACAATTCATTAAATGATAATAGTAAGGTTTAAAATGATGAAAAAGAATGGCCAAATTCAAGCGTTTTATTTTTATTTTTATTTTTGGAATTTATCTCCCTTGCATACTAATAATTGAGCTATGAGGTGTTTGATTTTCAAATCCTAACTGCCTCAATAAAATATAGATTGCAACAACTCTATGTGTCAGGCACTTCCACTGTGTGGTTAGGGCAAGAAGTATGGTGAGTGAATCTTTTCCCTCTACCTCCCCAAAATACATTTCCTTTTCCTCCCCCAAATGCACTTTAATCTCTTCTTTTCTAGCATTGATCAGATTCAGAATGCAAAATTCTTATGTGTGAAGCTTTCACTTGCTATTCCAATTTGGCATGATCTTTTCTTTTCCTGAATTAAATTAGCATTTGTGTTGCTTTTTGGATACTATATCTTACTATTTAATAGGCATATATCATGTTTGAAACTAGTTTCTAAGTTTCTTTTCAATGTTGGGGCTGTCATAGACTTGATCTTTTATAGTCACTTAGCATAGTGCTTTAGATGCTTAATGGTTATTCAGTTGTGTCACTAGCTTTCAGGTATAAATCACATTCCATTTAGGTAAGCATTCAGCAATTCAAATTGTCATTGTAAATGACAGCAAGATAAGTGTTCCCATTTCTTTCTGGAATTTAGTATTGATGATTAAGCCTATAAAGGAAGGGAAGCGATAGATGGCATTTTAAGCTAAGAAGCATTTTTTTTTATATTTGTAAAGAATTGCATAGTGATATCACAGCTGAAAACAACCCCTTAGGTTTTAATTTATTAAAAATACTGGAATTATGGGTAATTCTCATTCACTAGTATTATTTGATATTTTAACATAAGGGTAAAGCCTAGTAAACCTTAAACATCTGGCCGAATGGGAAATATACAGATGGCTTTCTAACAGTTTAGAGTTTTAGCCATTTAAATGTAACGCAATTGCAATGTGGAGCCTATGAAAATTTAGCAGCATCAACAAAGCCTCCCTCTCTGTTCTTTTATTAAAATTATTTCTGGTATTTTAAAAAATAGGTTTCAAGAAAGATTACCAACAATGTTAGGTTCTAGAAACAAAATACTGAATAATCTTGCATTCCTAGAGAAATAGTTTCCTTTGAATGAGCATCCCCAAACCTATTTATGAGTTCTTCACGTAATACAATAACACTTGAGAATTTCATCCCTACTCACACATGCCTTCACAAGGAATCAAGTTTCAGAGACTGTCTACCAAGAAAAGGGTCTCTGGGTCTCTGGGAGAGCTTGACAATTTCCCAAATGGAAAGAGTCTCACCGTCTTTCTCTAGCTATAATATACAAAAGAGTTTAAAGAAGGTGCAAACCTTTTATTTCTTTTATGACCTTTTACCCAGTCATTTTTAATGAATGGTGTCTTAGTTTGCTAATGCTGGAGAATGCAAAACACCAGAGATGGATAGGCTTTTATAAAACGGGAGTTTATTTCACTAAACAATTACAGTCTTAAGGCCACAAAGCATCCAAGGTAACACCTCAGCAATCGGGTACCTTCACCGGAGGATGGCCAGTGGTGTCCGGAAAACCTCTGTTAGCTAGGAAGGCAGCTGGCGTCTGCTCCAAAGCTCCGGCCTCAAAACGGCTTTCTCCCAGGACGTTCCTTTCTAGCAAGCTTGCTTCTCTTCAAAACATCACTCCCAGCTGCACTCTCTTTTTTCTCTTTGAATCAGCTCATTTATATAGCTCCACCGATCAAGGCCCACCCCGAATGGGTGGGGCCACGCCTCCATGGGAACATCTCATCAGAATCATCTCCCACAGCTGGGTGGGGCACATTCCAAGCAAATCCAACCAGCACCAAAAAGGTCTGCCCCACACAAGACCACAAAGACAATGGCATTTGGGGGACACAATACACTCAAACTGGCACAAATGGATATTTGAGATAGTTTTTAACTTACTTTAAATTTCACTGTAGTCAGATGATGGTCTATTGAACTAAAAGCAATCAAGGTCTATTTTTTAAAAATGGAATTAAACAAATCTCTACTTATCATTCCTTGAATCTGTTGTATGGCGTATGGGTAATTTGTTGATTATTTTCTTTACAGTCAAAGTATGTCTTTTGTTCTAGATGGTAGAGAAAGCACAATTACTGTTTCTTATTTCAAATCCAAGTCTAAAACCACCTATTGTTTTCATAGACAGCATTCAACTATCTGTAGCATTCTGTTAACATATAAAACATTAAATTTAAGGTATTTGATGCTAGGACACTGCTAAGTGCAGTCTACAAAAATTATTCTCAGTTTGCATGGCATGTTTGATATTGTATTCTAACAGAAATTGACACAATTATTTGCATGAATATATTTTAGGGGAGCATAAATATTTATAAGGATACATGGCTAAATTATTTTATTTTAAGCCTTTATATTCATGATTTATTTATATTAAATATAATATTGTATTTGTGGAAGTAATATTTTGTAAGGACAATCAATTAGTGAACAGACTATGAGCTGGTACTCAGTTGAGCACGATCAAGCAAATTTTTTAAGGCATTAACCTTTAAATTCTGACAATCCCAATATGTGTACCATTTAATTTAAAATTTATACCAATTACTGGATGAAAAGTCCAAAACCATATGGAAATGTTACATGCATAAGAATATGAGGAGATGGCACATTATATTTTTCTCCAAAATATATCTCCATGGCATGTGTAAAATACATGGGTCAGTTCTGTTTTCTCTTTGAAGGAGGGGTGTAGATCTAAGTGGTAATCAGGAATAAGATGGGGAAATTCTGTATTTTCTGAGGAGAAAAAGAAAATGCTCTCTAGAAAACCCTTATCTTTTCCTTAAACATGCCAGTAGTAGTCTATCCCACAGGTGAAGAACTGACATGTGTGGAGCAAGTTGCTACAAGGGTACATCATGGAAACACAGGTTCAGGACACAGCAGAAATTGTACAGAAAAAAGAGTCCATATAGGGCAAATCTCCTATATGGAGCACAAAGGGTCCAAAAGAGCAGGGGAAGAAGTCGCATCATGGCCAGTTTTCCAGGGTGTGCCGGTTTGAATGTATTATGTCCCCCAAATGCCATTATCTTTGATGTAATCTTGTGTGGGCAGACGTTATCAGTGTTGATTAGATTGTAATTCTTTGAGTGTTTCTCTGGAATGCGCCCCACCCAGCTGTGGGTGATGACTCTGATGAGTAATTTCCATGGAGGTGTTGCTCCACCCATTCAGGGTGGGCCTTGATCAGTGGAGCCATATAAATGTAAATGAGCTGACGGGCAGAGGGAACTCAGTGCAGCTGTGAGTGACATTTTGAAGAGGAGCTGCAGCCAAGAGGGACACTTTGAAGAAAGCACAGGAGCTGCAGATGAGCGAGAGTTTGAAGATGGCCGTTGAAAGCAGACTCTTGCTCTGGAGAAGCTAAGAGAGGACAAATACCCCAAGTGCAACTAAGAGTGACACTTTTGAGGAACTGCAGCCTAGAGAGGAGCGTCCTGGGAGAAAGCCATTTTGAAACCAGAACTTGGAGCAGACGCCAGCCATGTGCTTTCCCAGCTAACAAAGGTTTTCTGGACACCATTGGCCATCCTCCAATGAAGGTACCCAATTGTTGATGACTTGCCTTGGACACTTTATGGCCTTAAGACTGTAACTTTGTAACCAAATAAACCCCCTTTATAAAAGCCGATCCATCTCTGGTATTTTGCATTCTGGCAGCATTAGCAAACTAGAACACCCAGGGTGGTTGGAAAATGCTCTGGGAAAGGGTTGGTAGATGGCAGCTCCACACATCCCACTTTGCCTTGGAGAAGAGAGACCAGTGTATACTGTTAGAGTGTGGATTTCACCTACCTTAGAGTAGGGGGCTCTGTCACTGAGAATTCCTGTTCTGATAAACTTCTGGGCCTGTTTGCCCAGTTTTCAGGTTTAAGATCTAGCTGGGCCTTTTCATAAGACTTAACATCTCCCCCAGGTTGTGGAATGGCACACAATAGAAAAGGATGTGGGGGTAGTGGAATGCAAGAGGATGGCCACTGGGCATGTGTTTGTGACTTTCCCAGAGAAGGAGGTGGGGGTAGGTGAGGTCTGGGCCATGGCTGCTTAACAGGTGTCTGTGATTTCCCTAAAAATGTGGCTTAGAAGTTGGTTTGTAGTATAGTGATTGCTAGATCACTAAATGTGTTGGTTTTCTTAGGTAGCTGATTAGTATATTTAAATTGAAGTATTTGCATATACCAATCAAAATTAACTAAAATTGGCAGTCTTTCACTTTTCTTTGAGTTATACTGGCACTTATTTTAACTGGACCTTTTAGTATTGCATCTGATTTCCTATCCCCCAATTTTAAGCATAAGTGTAGGTATGTTTACATCTATTATAGCTTTTAAATGATAATTCCCTAAGTGTTATCAGAAATGCTCTCTGAACTCCCTATGTAAAATACCCTCATCACCATTACCTCTTTTATTCTTTACTGACAGCCCTTATCACCATTTGACATAGTTTGTTATTAATTTGATCGTTTTTTACCTGCTGCACTTAATCATCCAGTAGCACTGGATATTTATTTATTTTCCCACTGGTTTTTAATGAGCGCCTTGAATAGTGTCTGGCACATTGCACAAATTTAATATGTGTTTTTGGAATGAGGTTCATAAATAACTAAGCATGGAAAACAAAACTTTAAATGTTCTCTCTAGACTCCACCAGAATAGTGGATTTATTGACTTTGGAATTTCATGGACCAGTAAAATTTTCACCATTTTGAGGAATAAAAGAGTGAAAGAGATTGATAACTTTTAATTTTGCTCATAAGGATATTGAAGGAAACAAATCTACCATGCAATTTTACTATAATTTCATAAAAGGATTTTACAATTCATACCAAGAAATGCTCATAACCCTGTAATCGGGTAGGATGTGGGTGTGCACGCTTGAATGCGTGTGTGTGTGTGCATGCACAGCATATCTGCTTAAGCAAAAGTAAAACCTTACTTCTGAAAACTACTTGATATCCTTGAAATTCCTTCATATATTATTCATTCCTAAACAAGCGTAGTTTATTATTGACTGTTCTGTTTTAGGACTTGTCCTGGCAGCATAGATATAAAGATGAGTATTTGATTCTTACTTTCTCAAAATTCACCTGTAGAAGAGACAGACATAAAACAATAACCACAATTCAACATATAAGGTCAGTAGAAGAGAAATGAGGGGGGAGATGAACTGAGTACCAGGAAAGACAGAGCCATGGAACCCAAGCCTTGATGGGGGTAGGAAAAGGAAAGAGGGCAAAAGAAGGACATGATACCAAAGTGGAATCTTAAAAAAGGACTAAAAGTTGGTAAGTGAAAGAGAATGAAAGAGCATGAATAAAAGACAGGAAATGAGAAAACATGGTGTTGTGAGTCTTTATTCAGGAATTTTTTATACAGAAACTTCCTTTAAAAGTGTGAAAATGCAAGGAGGTGAATGAGACTGTAGATAGAATTTTGAGTGAAGTATGCCAGAAACAAAGGCAAACACTATATTGCCTCACCAATATGGACTAACTACAATGTGTAAACTCAGAATTGAGTCTTAGAGCACAGCCTAACAGGGAAATGATTATTGTAATGGTCCCTGGATTGTAAGCTCTTACAACAGTAAAATTTATTCCTGAATTGTAATGGCTATCTCCAAACTCTGAGATGTTGATCCCTTGGTATATAAACTGATTGGTCTCTGGAACACTGGGTATCTGTGTGACACCTGAAACTCAGAGCTAGACCTCAGCAGATATGAATGTCAGTATTAATGCATACAGCAACTGTTTAAAAAAAGAAAAAAGCTGAAAAAGAGCCCAGACTTCAATGAGAGATATGAATGAAGCAGATCTGGTTAAGACTAAGGCAAATCAGGCCAAAGGGTAAAGGTTGAAACTGACTGTGTGTTAAAATTTCAACTTCCATGTGAGACCAAGGGAAGAAATGTTTATTTGGTGTAGGATCTATATTTTCTAAACAATATATCTTCTATAGTCAGTTTGTTCAAACACCACAATAACACGGAACTTTGAATAAGAAATGAGATATGGTAGGTCTATATAGGTTAGAAATAGCAGCACATCCCAAAGTAATTTGGGTGGAGAATAAAAATATATATTCGGGGCCCCCTGAGGAGCTGGGGGAGGATGCAGAGGTGTTGGACTTCCTCACCTGGATTGTTGCTGATGTTCTCACAAACACTGGGGACTGACCGCTTGACATGCTGAGCCCTCTGTCTTGGGCTTGCCCCTATGTAGCTTGTTGCTGCAAGGAGAGGCTAACCCTGCTTATAATTTTGCCTGAGTCTCCCCCTGTGTGCCTCTTTGTTGCTGACATGTGGCCCTCTCTCTCTAACTAAGCCACCTTGGCAGGTGATCTCACTGACCTCTCCCCTACATGGGACTGGACTCCCAAAGGTGTAAATCTCCCTGGAGCTTAGGATATGACTCCCAGGGATGAATCTGGACCTGGCATCGTGGGATTGAGAACATCTTCTTGACCAAAAGGGGGATGCGAAATGAAACGAAATCAAGCTTCAGTGGCTGAGAGAATTCAAATGGAGTTGAGAAGTCACTCTGGTGGACATTCTTATGCACTATATAGATAACAATTTTTAGGTTTTAATGTATTAGAAAAACTAGAAGTAAGTACCTGAAACTACCAAACTCCAACCCAGTAGCCTTGACTCTTGAAGATAATTGTATGACAATGTAGCTTACAAGGGGTGACAGTGTGATTGTGAAAACCTTGTAGATCTCACTCTCTTTGTCCAGTGTATGGATGGATGAGTAGATAAATGGGGACAAAAACTAAATGAAAGGTGGGGTGGGATGGGGGGTGTGATTTGGGTGTTTTTTTTTTTTATTTTTGTTTTTTATTCTTGTTCTGATTCTTTCTGGTATAAGGAAACTGTTCAAGAATAGATTGGGGTGATGAATGCACAACTATGTGATGGTACTGTGAACAGTTGATTGTACACCATGGATGAATGTACAGTATATGACTATATCTCAATAAAACTGAATTTAAAAACGTGTGAAAAGTGAACTTGCTCAAGATTACATACTTGTCACTGAATAAATACAAGCATTCATAATTCACATTTAAGATTTTGTGGAGGGATTTTTTTTAATGAAACTTGGAATTTCATTTGTAAGTGAGTACTTGGAATGTTATAATAGAATCTTAATATATGTAAAGAGACTACATTGGTTCTTTCAGTCTCAGTCTTGTGTGGGTTAGTAAGTGATTTTTTAGATTAAGCCAACATCATACTTTAAGTTCCTGAAAGCAAGTGGCAATTTGCATAAATTGCACAAGACAACTTGCTAATTTGGTAGATAATCATTTCTGCTATTATGAGAAATATTTATCTGAAACACTTTCCAGGAAATTTCAAATCATAGATTGAAGTTGAGTTAGTGGTCACTGAAAAATAATTGTGTTGCTTGGTCATAGTTTCAGGAAACTTAAAAGTTTAGGAAGCTAGCACTATTAGGTCTCAGGGACTTAAGCAATGAATTTTAGACTCTGCATTACCCCTAAATGTTCCTAGAGGATAAGATCCGTGAAGGCAGGAAAGTACTATCACTATCTTATTTACTCTTGTATGCCCAGTACTTGGCCCTTGGTAGTGTGAAATCGTATTTGGTGAATGGATTATTGAATGCCTTTTTGAAGTCATTTCTGAGTGGGTTAGTGTTGAAGACATATTAAATACATTCTTTCAAATGTTTATTGAATTCTTATGAAACTTTGGGATTATACATTGGGATTACAATGGTGACTAAAGTAGATGTGATGGTTATGTTCCTGTGTCAACTTGGCCAGGTGATAGTGCCCAGTTGTCTAGTCAAGCAAGCATTGGCCTAACTTACTGCAAGGACATTTCATGGACTTAAATCATCATTAAGTTGATTGCTTCTATGGCTGATTACATCTATAATCAACTAAGGGGAGTGTCTTCTGAAATGAGAGACATTTAATCCAATAAATTAAGATTTAAAATGAGAGGTGATAAATTCAACAGTCAGAAGAGAGAATTTCCATCTCTACTTCGGCCAGCCAGCCTCTCCTGGGGTATTCATTGAAGACCTTCATCAGAGTTGCCAGCTTCCAGCCTGCCCTGTGGAATTTGGACTCATGCATCCCCACAGTTGTGTGAGATACTTTTACAAAATCTCATATTTACAGATATCTCCTGTTGATTCTGTTTCCCTAGAGAACCCTGACTAATACAGTAAGCTTGGACTGTAAACTAGTATGACATTACATTGGTGGAGAAACTCAGAACAGAAATTTTCTCTTCTTAAAGAACTTAGATGTTCATAGAGAACATTATCAGGGATTCAGGATCTCTCTCAGAGTGAAGGGCCATGTATGTGATGTAGAACAGTTTTGTAACTTGTTTCACTTTCATCCCATTCTTTATGGCTTTAACCACAAGGTTTTTACCGTAACTCTGAGAACCAGAAAGCAAAAGTTGTGGGCTCTTTTGTTTAGTTCGAAGGGACACCAATGAGAACTGTTATTCTCCAAGAACTTTATATAATTTAAAGTAAATTGCCCTGGAAACTTCAAATTTCATTGTGTGAATTAAGAAATAGGGATTTGTAATAGAGTCAAATTTGAATCATGGCTCTATGATTGAAATATAGTTGACTGATGAGTAGTTCTTGCTATTACTGTGAAATTTATTACTGAAGCAGACAACTGTTTATTAATTCTTGAAAATGTGCACATGAGCCCCTTTAATCCTAAAGAGTTCATAAATTTCTTTGAAATTTGAATCTACTCTTCAAAGTTAAATAAGTCGCAGGCTTCTTCTACAGTCAGAGGGTTGTTCACTCAGTGTGAATCCTCAACTAGGAGAGGAGAAAGTTCAGCTTCTCGGTTTTGAGGATTGTTTTGAGAAGGATTTAAAATAAATAAACAGTGCATAGGCTAATGAGTTTCAGGACCTCTGTTGCCAAAAGCTCGGTTTCTACTTCATGATAGAACTGTCTCCTCTCTAGCCACTTTTCAGCTGTGGATGATTAGATGCTTTTGGCACTTAGCATGTTTCACTTGTAAGTGGATTACAGCAAAGGTAATAGATACTTCTGCTGGATTAAAGATATCTGTAGCAGGATTGCTGGCTGCATGTTCAAAATCAATCTCCCCCAGCAACTCCTTTTTTTTTCTGTTAAAGCTTGGTCTTGCTCAAGTATGATGAGGAAGTATCAATGTTCTTGAAGATAATGGGCCCCTTCCTCAGATCCAAGGATGGAATTATGATTAGTCTAAGACAATCATATTATGTATGTTTCCCTGTGTTAGCTTTTGTTTTAGGGATGGGCACACACCCAACTCCGAGGGAAGTCTGCTGGGAAAAGTTTTCCTACGTGGAAAAAGGGAACATTTGAGATATGTTGGCCTCGTTTCCTGCTTTGGAAATATTGTTTGAGGATGTGATGTTTGGAGCTATGTTAGCCATTTTATGATCATAAGCCAAAAGCCAAGAAACTCTGAGAGGAACTGATCCAGGACATTGAAATTATGGAAAGTACTGAGTTAAACCACTCTGGCACCACTTTGCTTCTGAACATCTTGTTATATGAAATAATTGCATCCTTATTGATTAAGCCAATATTTTCCCAGAAATTTTGTTACTTGATGACAAAACTATACTAACAAGCATAGTAGCTAAAAAGCTACTATTTAGGAAATAGAAAAAATTACATTTCATTTGACCAGAAGAATCCAAAATATAAGTTGCAGATAAGTAACTACCACACCATTACTGTTTATAAGGCTACTTCAAAAGTGAAAAGTCCAATCCTTAATCAGATATTTTGTCTGCAAGGTGCAGATCAAAAGCAAATATTATACATAATCATTCGGATGATATAGAATCTTCCTTTCCACTTTTTATAATAATATTTCATACTATGCCTGTCTACCCCTCAGCTTCTCCTCTTTGAAAGCCATATCCCTTGTTAAAATTTATTGAAAATGGAAGAAGGATTAATATTTTGGTCAATAAATGATAAATAAAAGATTTGTATCACAATATTTCTAACTTCAACCTATACTTTTGTTTGAAAATCTACTAAATGGTTAAAATTGTGGTATGGTCTTGAGACAGTTCTTAGCTTCAGGGAATCTAGAATCGCTGGGAGAGGCAAGAAAAAGACCCATGAAAGCACAGGAATTAATACATGGACGATTGCTAATATTGTGAAATACAGGTGATTACACGGTAGGAATTCAGTAGTGAAGGTGGGCTGTGAGTGAACACAGATCGGGGAAGATTTGGTGGAGAAAATGGATCTTGAGGTGGGTTAGGATTTGGGTAGAGAGAAGGAAAGGACAGGCAATAGATCTGGATCTATTCATTCCTGCTGAGAAAAAGAATAAGAAAACTCCAGAAGTGATATTGGGTTATAATGAAACAATGTTGAATGTGAAAATTTGTGACAAAATTAGGATTATAAGAATGTGTATTTATGATTTTAATGGTTATTACAATAAGTGGAATTCTTAAGAGGGGTATATACCACAAAAGAACACTATCTCTTGTTCTCAGAAGTGCATTGCTTTGGATAAAGCTTTCACTTCTGTTTTCCAAGAGTCAATACAGGGAGAGCAGTCCTCTTGTTAGGAAAGGAAATCACTTTTTATATCTAGTGGGCTGGACCAAACACTAGTATTCTTTAACGATTATTAAAATTATTGAAGAGTTCTATGCTTATGTGGTTTCATTTAGTGATAGAATAACTTTCTTTATTATGGCAGCTTCCCATAAATGTCTCTGAATATATTCCTGCAATTTACATAGAATCCAGGTTTGCTAAGGCATGCTGCTTTTACATTAGATTGATGGCAACAATGACCAGTTTCGTATAATATTGAACTAATAAGGCTTTAACATTTGATTTAAAATTAATGATAAATTGGCTTTACTGTCATGTCTAAAGAAAAATCAACCCTCTTCTTTTCATTTAAATAAGCATGAGTAGAGGATTTATCCAAATTTGTAAGCTGTATCTATATTCTAATGTCAATTACCAATTAATTTGATTTAAAATGCAGTTGATTAGTTGAAATCCACACCTGTCTAGCAAATCTTTTTGTCCTATTGGTGAGAGTTTTGTGGATTTTTTAAATAAGAGAGCATTTTAGATATTCAGCACTCCCACCAACTCTCTATGTGTCTTCTAATGTCTTATTTTCTCCTGTGTATATGGACGATGATAATAACTCTGCTGTGATCTTGATAAAATTGTTGTATGAATCAGCTTCCCCTTCATTCAAATAGAGCTAATCGGTTGGTATGGCCACTGGGGGAGAGATGCAGGAGATGTCTTAAGTAGTTAAGGAAAGAAGACTGAGAGATGGAGAAAGAAGAGAAGAGGGGGAACAAAGCAGCAGAAAGTGGACCCAAGCCACAAAAAATCAGATGGGGAAAGGAATAATAGGCTGCATTGGGAAAGGGAGTAGAACTATGGAGATCTGGCTATGCTGAGCCCATGTAAATGTTCTCCCCATGGCTTCACTTTAAGGTGTGATGAGGGCCATATGACTGTTAGAAGCCTAATCAATGGGAACTCTAGGTAATGGAAAAGACAGAAAGTTTGTAAACTGGGGTAGGATGGAAGAAAAGAGGAAAATAAGAATGTAGAGGAAGTACTGTAAAAAGAAAACACATGAACTTGAGATTGGCTTCCTCTTTTCCTTATCATCTATGAGGGTGATAGGAATATTGGACCATGGGGGAAAGAGAGAGCAAAAGAGATGCAACACAGCTTCTCTAGGCAAGAGATCAATTACTCTGAATCTTTCCTGTAATCATTGTTACCAAGGCCCCCACATCTGTCAAACCCTAGAGATATTGCATAAGCTAGTACATTCCTTCTGCCTATATCTCTTCCCAATCCAACACAGGTGGGATTCTCTTTAACTGCAATGCTAGGGAAACCAGGGTTACCACTATGCCTCCCTCAGTTGAGTCCTTGTTGTCATTTGTTTGGTGAGTAATCTTTTGCAAGGACCAATCCTAAGGATCTGTTCCCTAGGATCACTTCTGGGTTTCTCTGAAGGTTTATTTAACTATTGCTTTAAAAAAAAAATGCAATTTTATTGAGATATATTCACACATCATGTAATCCATCCAAAGTATATAATCTAGCTCACAGTTTCATCATATGGTTGTGCATTCATTACCACAATCGATTTTAGAACATTTTCTTACTCCAAAATAAAGAAAAAGTAAAAAGTAAAAAAGAACACCCAAAACATCCCATACCCCTTATCCCTTCCCCTATTATTTATATATTCTTTGTCTTAATTTTATTATTCATCTGCCCAACCACAAGATAAAGGGGGCATCAGTCACAAGTTTTTCACAATCACACGGTCACATGATAAAAGCTATATAGTTACACAATCATCATCAAGAACCAAGTCTACTGGATTACAGTTCAACATATTTTCTCTGAAGGTTTTTAAGGTTAATTCATATTGATAGGTAAATGTGTGTCTGTTTGTGTATAGTCACAAGGAGTGAGAGGTTGCCACATGATGGGAAACAGAGATGCAAGCCAAGGAAGCCCAAGCATGGCGGCTACAGACGTCACAGAGAAAGCAGGCCCTGACATTACTTCGTTCTTGGACTTTTGGCCTTCTGAACTGTGATCCAATAAATTCCTGTTAGGACAACCTATTGTGTGGTATTTGCCATAGCAGAATGGCAAAATAAGACAGTTTTTGGTGCTAAGAAGTGGACTGCTGCTATTACAAATACCTAAAAATGTAGATGTGGCTTTGGATTGGGTAATGGGTAGAGACTGGAAGAATTTTGTGGTGCTTGGTAGAAAAAGCCTAGATAGCTTTAAAGAGACTGTAGGTAGAGACTTGGAAATTAAAAGCATTTCTGGTGAGGGTTCAGAAATAAGTGAGAGCTGTAGAGAAAATTTCTTTCATCTTAGACAGTACTTAATTTATCATGCTCAGAATGTTGGTAGAGATATGGATGTGAAAGAAGCTTCTGGGGGACCTCATAAAGAAATAATGAATGTGTTATTAGAAACTGGAGGAAAGACAATCCTTTTAAAAAGTAGTAAAGAACCTGGTAAAATTTTGTTCTCATGTCAGATAGAAAGCAGAACTTGCTGGATTTTTAAACAATAGGTGGAGGCCACAGCCAGGTTTCTCCTTGCTGCTTATAGTAAAATGGAGAGGAAAGGGATAAACCGAGGACTGAGCTGTTAAGCACAAGGGAACTAGCAACTGATGGTTTGGAAAGTTCTCAGCTCATCCAGACACCATGCCCTGAGAATAGGACCAGAACTGGCTCTACAAGAGGCACGCCCCCCCCCCAAGCTCCCAAGCAGTGAATTCCCAGAGAATAAAGCACAATGAAGTAATAGCTGTTTGCTGAAGAGATTAAGCACAAGACTTGTGTCCAGACAGCCATCTCAGAGGAAGTCAAGATTGGAAATATTATTTGTCTAGGAAGGATCTGTGGAAAATCATTTTGTCTGGTGGTTTGGACCTTCTTGAACTACACAGAAACCCAACAAGTTGTTTGGGAATTTTGTATGAGCAGATGCATTGTCGGTCTTTATCAGAGGGGTCAGAGACAGGATGGAATGAAGGAAAAATGACTTCAAAGGCAGAACCATGGAAGCAGAGGTCTGGACCCAGGAGATCTCCTTGGCCCAAGAGAGCATAGCTTCCATGTAAGCCTTTTTGTAGGGCAGATTTCTGGTGCTTGGAGGGTGTGCTGGTTTGAATCTATTATGTCCCCCACAAAAGCCATGTTCTTTAATGCAATATTAGTCTGTTGATTAGGGTGGAACCTTTGATTGGGTTATTTACATGGAGGTGTGGACCCTGCCCATTCAGGGTGGGTCTTGATTAAGTACTGGAGTACTTAAGAGAACTCAGGAACCAACAAAGGCACTGATGCTGACACTTGGAGATGCTTGGAGATACAGACAGAGGATGTTTGGAGATGCTAAGCTAAGAGATGAAGCCCAGAGTTTGCCCCAGAGAAGCTAAGAGAGGACTCCCAGATGCTTAGAGAGAAATGCCCTGGGAGAAAGAAGCAAGGACACACAGGAGCTGAGAGAGAGGAGCTAAGAGAGACAGAAGCTCAGAGACATTTTGGAGAAAGCCATTTTGAAACACACCTGGGAGCAAAGGACCAGCAGATGCCACCCATGTACCTTCCCTGCTGACAGAGGTTTTCCAGATGCCACTGGCCATTCTTCAGTGAAGGTTCCTCTTGTTGATGCCTTAGTTTGGACACATTTATGGCCTTAGAACTGTAAATTTGTAACCTAATAAATCGCCTTCATAAAAGCCAATCCATTTCTGGTATTTTGCATAATGGCAGCTCTAGCAAACCAGAACAGAAGGATTTGGCCTTCTGCCCTGGCACTTGGAGACATGCTTCCTGCTTCAATGTTAGAGGGAAGTTCAGTTAACAACCCAGTGTTTGGAGAGGTGGTGGTCCAAGTCTTAGTGTTCAGGGGGACATGGCCCCTGCCCTAGTACCTGGAAAGGGTGGGACAGCAGCAGACCCAGAGGACAAAGCATCAATCCACAGGTGACTCTCAGACCTTGAAAACTAATGGAGTTTGCCCTGCTGAGTTTTAAATTTGTGTGGGAACCATGGTCCCTGTTTTTTTCCCCCCTGATTTCTCCCTTGTGGAATGGGAACACCTATCATATGCCTGTCTCACTACTGTATTTTTTTTTTTTTTTTTTTTTTAATCATCATTTTATTGAGATATATTCACATACCACGCAGTCATACAAAACAAATTGTACTTTCGATTGTTTACAGTACCGTTACATAGTTGTACATTCATCACCTAAATCAATCCCTGACACCTTCATTAGCACACACACAAAAATAACAAGAATAATAATTAGAGTGAAAAAGAGCAATTGAAGTAAAAAAGAACACTGGGTACCTTTGTCTGTTTGTTTCCTTCCCCTACTTTTCTACACATCCATCCATAAACTAGACAAAGTGGTGTTTGGTCCTTATGGCTTTCCCAATCCCATTGTCACCCCTCATAAGCTACATTTTTATACAACTGTCTTCGAGATTCATGGGTTCTGGGTTGTAGTTTGATAGTTTCAGGTATCCACCACCAGCTACCCCAATTCTTTAGAACCTAAAAAGGGTTGTCTAAAGTGTGCATAAGAGTGCCCACCAGAGTGACCCCTCGGCTCCCCCTGGAATCTCTCTGCCACTGAAGCCTACCCCATCTCCTTTCACATCCCCCTTTTGGTCAAGAAGATGTTCTCCGTCCCACGGTGCCAGGTCTACACTCCTCCCCGGGAGTCATACTCCACGCTGCCAGGGAGATTCACCTCCCTGGGTGTCTGATCCCACGTAGGGGGGAGGGCAGTGATTTCACCTTTCAAGTTGGCTTAGCCAGAGAGAGAGGGCCACATCTGAGCAACAAAGAGGCATTCAGGAGGAGACTCTTAGGCACAAATACAGGGAGGCCTAGCCTCTCCTTTGCAGCAACCGTCTTCCCAAGGGTAAAACTTATGGTAGAGGGCTCAACCCATCAAACCACCAGTCCCCTATGTCTGTGGTCATGTTAGCAACCATGGAGGTGGGGTAGGCGAATACCCCTGCATTCTCCACAGGCTCCTCAAGGGGGCACTACATCTTTTTTTTTTTTTTTTTTTTTACCTTTTTTTTGTTTTTTATTTTTTTTTTTTTTTTTTTTTTTTTTTTTTTTTTAAATTTCCCTTCTTTTTTCAAATCACCTGTATGAAAAAAAAAGTTAAAAAGAAAACAAACATACAATAAAAGAGCATTTCAAAGAGACCATAGCAAGGGAGTAAGAAAAAGACAACTAACCTAAGATAACTGCTTAACTTCCAACATGTTCCTACTTTACCCCAAGAAAGTTACATAATATAGCAACATTTCAGTGAACTTGTTCCTACTACAACCATCAGAAATTAACAGACCATAGTCATTTCTGGGCATCCCCAGAACGTTAAATAGCTTATCTGTTCTTCCTGGATTATTGTTCCCCCTTCCTTAATTGCTCTCTACTGCTAGTTCCCCTACATTCTACATTATAAACCATTTGTTTTACATTTTTCAAAGTTCACATTAGTGGTAGCATATAATATTTCTCTTTTTGTGCCTGGCTTATTTCGCTCAGCATTATGTCTTCAAGGTTCATCCATGTTGTCATATGTTTCACCAGATCGTTCCTTCTTACTGCCGCGTAGTATTCCATCGTGTGTATATACCACATTTTATTTATCCACTCATCTGTTGAAGGACATTTGGGTTGTTTCCATCTCTTGGCAATTGTGAATAATGCTGCTATGAACATTGGCGTGCAGATATCTGTTCGTGTCACTGCTTTCCGATCTTCCGGGTATATACCGAGGAGTGCAATCGCTGGATCGAATGGTAGCTCTATATCTAGTTTTCTAAGGAACTGCCAGACTGACTTCCAGAGTGGCTGAACCATTATACAGTCCCACCAACAATGAATAAGAGTTCCAATTTCTCCACATCCCCTCCAGCATTTGTAGTTTCCTGTTTGTTTAATGGCAGCCATTCTAACCGGTGTTAGATGGTATCTCATTGTGGTCTTAATTTGCATCTCTCTAATAGCTAGTGAAGCTGAACATTTTTTCATGTGTTTCTTGGTCATTTGTATTTCCTCTTCAGAGAACTGTCTTTTCATATCTTTTGCCCATTTTATAATTGGGCTGTCTGTACTATTGTCATTGAGTTGTAGGATTTCTTTGTATATGCAAGATATCAGTCTTTTGTCAGATACATGGTTTCCAAAAATTTTTTCCCATTGAGTTGGCTGCCTCTTTACCTTTTTGAGAAATTCCTTTGAGGTGCAGAAACTTCTAAGCTTGAGGAGTTCCCATTTATCTATTTTCTCTTTTGTTGCTTGTGCTTTGGGTGTAAAGTCTAGGAAGTGGCCTCCTAATACAAGGTCTTGAAGATGTTTTCCTACATTATCTTCTAGGAGTTTTATGGTACTTTCTTTTATATTGAGATCTTTGGTCCATTTTGAGTTAATTTTTGTGTAGGGGGTGAGGTAGGGGTCCTCTTTCATTCTTTTGGATATGGATATCCAACTCTCCCAGCCCCATTTGTTGAAAAGACCATTATGGCTCAGTTCGGTGACTTTGGGGGCCTTATCAAAGATCAGTCGGCCATAGATCTGAGGGTCTATCTCTGAATTCTCAATTCGATTCCATTGATCTATATGTCTATCTTTGTGCCAGTACCATGCTGTCTTGGCAACTGTGGCTTTATAATAAGCTTCAAAGTCAGGGAGTGTAAGTCCTCCCACTTCGTTTTTCTTTTTTAGAGTGTCTTTAGCAATTCGAGGCATCTTCCCTTTCCAAATAAATTTGATAACTAGCTTTTCCAAGTCTGCAAAGTAGGTTGTTGGAATTTTGATTGGGATTGCATTGAATCTGTAGATGAGTTTGGGTAGAATTGACATCTTAATGACATTTAGCCTTCCTATCCATGAACATGGAATATTTTTCCATCTTTTAAGGTCCCCTTCTATTTCTTTTAGTAGAGTTATGTAGTTTTCTTTGTATAGGTCTTTTACATCTTTGGTTAAGTTTATTCCTAGGTACTTGATTTTTTTAGTTGCTATTGAAAATGGTATCTTTTTCTTGAGTGTCTCTTCAGTTTGTTCATTTCTAGCATATAGAAACATTACTGACTTACGTGCATTAATCTTGTATCCCGCTACTTTGCTAAATTTGTTTATTAGCTCTAGTAGGTGTATCGTCGATTTCTCAGGGTTTTCTAGATATAAGATCATATCATCTGCAAACAATGACAGTTTTACTTCTTCTTTTCCAATTTGGATGCCTTTTATTTCTTTGTCTTGCCGGATTGCCCTGGCTAGCACTTCCAGCACAATGTTGAATAACAGTGGTGACAGCGGGCATCCTTGTCTTGTTCCTGATCTTAGAGGGAAGGCTTTCAGTCTCTCACCATTGAGTACTATGCTGGCTGTGGGTTTTTCATATATGCTCTTTATCATGTTGAGGAAGTTTCCTTCAATTCCTACCTTTTGAAGTGTTTTTATCAAAAAGGGATGTTGGATTTTGTCAAATGCTTTTTCAGCATCTATTGAGATGATCAATTGATTTTTCCCTTTCGAGTTTTTAATGTGTTGTAATACATTGATTGTTTTTCTGATGTTGAACCATCCTTGCATGCCTGGAATGAACCCCACTTGGTCATGGTGTATGATTTTTTTAATGTGTCTTTGGATTCGATTTGCAAGTATTTTGTTGAGGATTTTTGCATCTATATTCATTAGGGAGATTGGCCGGTAGTTTTCCTTTTTTGTAGCATCTTTGCCTGGTTTTGGTATTAGATTGATGTTAGCTTCATAAAATGAGTTAGGTAGTGTTCCATTTTTTTCAATGTTTTGAAAGAGTTTGAGTAAGATTGGTGTCAGTTCTTTCTGGAAAGTTTGGTAGAATTCCCCTGTGAAGCCATCTGGCCCTGGGCATTTATTTGTGGGAAGATTTTTGATGACTGATTGGATCTCTTTGCTTGTGATGGGTTGGTTGAGGTCTTCTATTTCTTCTCTGGTCAGTCTAGGTTGTTCATATGTTTCCAGGAAATTGTCCATTTCTTCTACATTATCCAGTTTGTTGCCATACAGTTGTTCATAATGTCCTCTTATAATTTTTTTAATTTCTTCAGGATCTGCAGTTATGTCACCTTTTTCATTCATTATTTTGTTTATATGGGTCTTCTCTCTTTTTGATTTTGTCAGTCTAGCTAGGGGCTTGTCAATCTTGTTGATCTTCTCAAAGAAGCAACTTTTGGTGATATTTATCCTTTCTATTGTTTTTTTGTTCTCTATGTCATTTATTTCTGCTTTAATCCTTGTTATTTCTTTTCTTGTACTTGGTTTAGGATTGGTTTGCTGTTCATTTTCTAGCTTCTTCAGTTGATCCATTAGTTCTTTGATTTTGGCTCTTTCTTCCTTTTTAATATATGCGTTTAGTGCTATAAATTTCCCCCTTAGCACTGCTTTTGCTGCATCCCATAGGTTTTGGTATGTTGTGTTCTCATTTTCATTCGTCTCTATATATTTAGCAATTTCTCTTGCTATTTCTTCTTTAACCCACTGATTGTTTAGGAGTGTGTTGTTTAACCTCCAGGTATTTGTGAATTTTCTAAGTCTCTGATGGTTATTGACTTCTAATTGTATTCCATTGTGGTCAGAGAATGTGCTTTGAATAATTTCAATCTTTTTAAATTTATTGAGGCTTGTTTTATGTCCCAGCATATGATCTATTCTGGAGAAAGTTCCGTGAGCACTAGAAAAGTATGTGTATCCTGGTGATTTGGGATGTAATGTCCTGTAGATGTCTGTTAAATCTAATTCATTTATCAGATTGTTTAGGTTTTCAATTTCCTTATTGGTCTTCTGTCTGGTTGATCTATCTATAGGAGAGAGTGATGTGTTGAAGTCTCCCACAATTATTGTGGAAACATCAATTGCTTCCTTTAGTTTTGCCAATGTTTCTCTCATGTATTTTGTGGCACCTTGATTGGGTGCATAGACATTTACGATTGTTATTTCTTCTTGCTGAATTGCCCCTTTTATTAGTATGTAGTGGCCTTCTTTGTCTCTCAAAACATCCCTGCATTTGAAGTCTATTTTATCAGAGATTAATATTGCTACACCTGCTTTCTTTTGGCTGTAGCTTGCATGAAACATTTTTTTCCATCCTTTCACTTTCAGTTTCTTTGTGTCCCTGTGTCTAAGATGAGTCTCTTGTATGCAACATATTGATGGTTCATTTTTTTTGATCCATTCTGCGAATCTATATCTTTTAATTGGGGAGTTTAATCCATTTACATTCAACGTTAAAACCGTGAAGGCATTTCTTGAATCGGCCATCTTATCCTTTGGATTATGTTTGCCATATTTTTCCCTCTCTCTATTAATATCCTTTATTGTACCCATACCGAATCTCTTTAGTACTGAACCTTTCTCCAAGTCTCTCTGTCCTGTCTTTGTTTCTCTGTCTGTAGGGCTCCCTTTAGTATCTCCAGTAGGGCAGGTCTCTTGTTAGCAAATTCTCTCAGCATTTCTTTGTCTGTGAAAAATTTAAGCTCTCCCTCAAATTTGAAGGAGAGCTTTGCTGGATAAAGTATTCTTGGCTGGAAATTCCTCTCTCTCAGAATTTTAAATATATCGTGCCATTGCCTTCTCGCCTCCATGGTGGCTGCTGAGTAGTCACTACTTAGTCTTATGCTGTTTCCTTTGTATGTGGTGAATTGCTTTTCTCTTGCTGCTTTCAGAACTTGCTCCTTCTCTTCTATGTTTGACAGTGTGATCAGTATATGTCTCGGAGTGGGTTTTTTTGGATTTATTCTATTTGGAGTTCGCTGAGCATTTATGATTTGTGTATTTATGTTGTTTAGAAGATTTGGGAAGTTTTCCCCAACAATTTCTTTGAATACTCTTCCTAGACCTTTACCCTTTTCTTCCCCTTCTGGGACACCAATGAGTCTTATATTCGGACGCTTCATATTATCTATCATATCCCTGAGGTCCATTTCGAGTTTTTCAATTTTTTTCCCCATTCTTTCTTTTATGCTTTCATTTTCCATTCTGTCATCTTCCAGGTCACTGATTCGTTGTTCAACTTCCTCTAGTCTTGTACTATGAGTGTCCAGAATCTTTTTAATTTGGTCAACAGTTTCTTTAATTTCCATAAGATCATCCATTTTTTTATTTAGTCTTGCAATGTCTTCTTTATGCTCTTCTAGGGTCTTCTTGATTTCCTTCATATCCCGTACTAGGGTCTCATTGTTCATCTTTAGTTCTTTGAGTAGCTGCTCTAGGTGTGTCTCTTCTGGTCTTTTGATTTGGGTGCTTGGGCTTGGGTTATCCATATCGTCTGGTTTTTTCATATGCTTTATAATTTTCTGTTGTTTTTGGCCTCGTGGCATTTGCTGTCCTTGATAGGGTTCTTTTAGGGTTTGTAGACCAGTTGAAGTCCTTATCTCTAATTTATCAGATCTACAGCTTCGTGGAGTACACTTTCTCTAAATAACCAGCAGGTGGCGTCCACGAGCCACCTGTTCTCCACAAGCCAGATCTCCCCTGCTTAGCCTTTTTGGTGAGTGGGGGAGTGAGTCTTGTGGGGCCCAATTGGTGTCCCAAGCTTGCGTGTGTAGTTGGTGTTGCCTGCCCTGTATGTGGGGCGTGTTTCTGGGCAGTCGGGGAGGGGGGGTGGCCCTAACAATCAAATCTCCCTGATGATCCTAGAGTTTTTAAAGCTACTGCAATAGTCTAATCCTTCAGTTCAGTCCTGCCACAGTTTGTCTCTGCCACTGACCCACAAGTCTTTGGTATTGGCGTATGGCTCCTGAGACTTGCAAGTGGGCCCCTCTTCCAGGCTGTGCACCCCGGGTCCTCTGTTGAGGGATGACTGTGCTATGTCACAGGTGAGTGCCGTCCCCCCAGGGCAGTTCTGGGCTGCTGGGCTGTGTTGGGAGGCTCCCAGTCTGCTCAAATGATGGCTGAATGGGGCTCTGTTAATTCACACTGCTCCCCCTTCCCAGCTCTGGGACATTCAGCTGAGGTTGCAGGGAAGGCTAATGTCCACGCCCAGTTTTGTGGTGTGTGCCTGTTATTTGAAGCACTTCCGTCACACTGGGTTGTCTGGGGCAGCTCTGGGCTATGGGGCTGGCGATGGGCAGGAGTGTTTCCTGTCCACCAGGATGGTGGCTGTGAGCGGACACCCCCCTTTTCTTGGGAAGTTGTGTTGTTTAGTGAATTTTCTCAGCCACTGGATTATTGCCTTTTGTCTCAGAGCTCTCTTATTTCTGCTCTTGACTCTTGACTTGACGTGCCCAAATTGCAAGTCTTTGAAGCTTTCTGTATTGAGCTTCTTAGAGTAATTGTTTTAGAAAAAGCAAAAAGGATTTAAAAAAAAAAAAAAAAACAAAAAACGGCCCTCCTCAGAGATCTAATGGGTTATTGAAATGCTAATAGACAAAGCAACCAGGGCCATTAAGGAAAGGTGCCCTGGGCAGAGAGATCAGCCTTGCTTCGGGATTTGCATATGCGCCTCAAGGCCTGATCTCCGCCCTTCCCCTTTCTGTGTTCACCAGAACTCCAAAAATCCTCTGCTTTTACTTTGGAGCTTCTCGTGTTGTTTTCCTTCTATGCCCGTCTCCTCTCTGCTGGGCTGGCTGCTCTCAGAGTCTCTGGTGTCTGGCCTCAGTCTATCTATGGTTGGAGTTTGAATCAGTAGAATGAGTTTCCGATGAGAGCAGCCACTGCAATTCTCCCTTCTCCTTCCTGGAGCTGACAGCCCCTCCTCCCCCAGGACTGAGCCTGGCAGGGAGGGGCGCGGGTCCCCTCGCCGCAAAAACTTACAGATTTCGCTGATCTCAGCAGTTCCACGTTTTCATGAGTGTTGTATGAAGTATGCCCAAAGACAGATTGCTCTGTGGTGTCCAGTCCACGCAGTTCCTGGCTTTTTACCTACTTTCCTGGAGGAGTAACTAAAACATACAGCTCACCAGTCTGCCATCTTGCCCCGCCTCCACTACTGTATTTTAAAAGCAGATAACTTGTTTTCTAGGTTTCAGGATCCATACATAGAGGAATTTTGCCCCAAGATGGACCATATCCACAACTGATTTTGATGAGAGTTTGGACTACTAGTTTGTACTGAAATGACTTACAGCTTTGGAGATATTGTGATGGGATGACTGTATTTTGCATGTGGGAAGAATATGCCTTTGATGGTCTAGAGGGTTGACTGTGGTAGTTTTCATATGCACCCCAACGAAAGGCATGTTCTTAATCTACATTCCTGTGGGTGTGAAATAATTTGTAAATATAGCTTTTTGAAGATGTTATTTTTAGTTAAGGTGTGGCCAATTGAATCAGGGTGGGTCTTAATCTATGTTACTGGTGGCCTTATACAGGGCAGAAACCAGAATCCAGGGTCAAAGAAAGCCACAGGGTGTCAGATGCTGACAGCAGAAAACCAGAAGGTAGACACAAGGAGCAGAGACCACCATGTAATGGGAGGCCGAGATGCAATCCAAGGAACCTCAAGGATTGCAGCAAGCCAGGACCAGAACAAAACAGACTTCAGGGAGAAAGCAAGCTCTGCCACTATCCTGCTTTTGGATTTCTAGCTTTCCCAACTGTGAACCAATAAATTCCTGTTGTCAGGCCAACCCATTGTGTGGTATTTGTCAAAGCAGCTCTGGCAATCTAAGACACACTGCCATTAAAGAAACTATTTAATACAGAGCTTGATTTGTCCTTTTCTTAATCCCCACTTAAATATAAACTTATAATTTTGTTAGGGAAGCACAACAAATTTGTATTTATAGAGCATCTTCATCTAGGTGTGGTATTGTATATAGGGGTATGAAAAATGTTCTGCCCAGAAGCGAAAAAACAAATGTGGATTGTAAGACAAAAGCATTTGGGCAAAAAGTATAAGAAAGCACAAAGTGTCATTAGGGAAATGAAACATTACACCTAAGGAGGAAAAAGTAAAATCAGGAAAAGGAAAGAATTTAGTTCTCATAGAGCCAGGGAGAATTGGAAATGAAATCATGGAACCAGAGAAACAAAAGAGAAATTGGAACATCGCAGGTTATAACTTGCAGAAGCATAATGTTCCACTGAGAGAACAGAATGTGAATGAACTATGAGAAGCTGGCAAATACAATTTCACTTTATTTTAATGTGTTCTTCACCTCCGAGTGAATGTTCTATTTGTAAGGCAAGGACCTGCATGAACTTTGGGAAGTCACTCAAGCCTCTCTGTCCCTCAATTTCTCCACTTGCCATATATAGAAAATTACCTTTGCATCTTATAATACTTGAAGGCAAATTTCCTTCTATTTTTAAAAAATGTTTTCAGCAAATACCCATGTTTCTTTGTGTAATAAACACAGAGTTTACAGTTGTAGTCAAATTTGGCAATGACTTAGTCTGGCTTTGTTGCTAGGCATAATTATTACTGGGCATAGTGGTTTAGATGAAAATGTTAAGTACTTCACAAAAATGACTTTAACTGTAGCTCTCTTATAGTCCAAACTGTATGTTAGTTTATCAATTAATTTTTTTTAGCATTCTATGAGCTTTCACTGATGATATATGCCATGGAATCATCATGCAACATTACCCAAAATAGTGGTACCATTTTATTAAAAAAGTTAAAGAAACTGTGTTCATCTACCAACTACAGTTTCCTTCTTTCCATTCTCCATGCATTTATGATCTGAGGCAGGTTTATTGGACTGAAATTTCTTTTGTGAGAGTGTGATTAGGATGACTGTGTCAGTGTGGGGATATGGGCTTGAAAGGAGACCCAGACAAGAAATAGTAGCACAAATCCAGGGCAACAATTTAATGAGAACATGGGTACTTTGAGGACTGGTGTTGGGGAGTGTACCAGTTTGTATATATTATGTCCCCCAGAAAAACCCATGTTCTTTGATGCAATCTTATCGGGGCAGACATATTAGTGGGGATTAAGTTGGAATGTTTGGATTAGGTTGTTTCCATGGAAATTGCACCCCACTCAACTGTGGGTGATAACTCAGATTGGATAGTTTCCATGGAAGTGTGGCTCTGCCCATTCAGCATGGGCCTTGATTAGTTTACTAGAACACTGTATAAGCTCAGACAGAAGGAGTGAGCTTGCTACAGCCAAGAGGGACACTTTGAAGTATGCACAGAAGCTGAGAGAGTAGCTGCAGATCAGAGAGTTGAAGACGGCCATTGAAAGCAGACTCTTGCTCCAGAGAAGCTAAGAGAGGACAAACACCCCAAGAGCAACTAAGAGTGACATTTTTGAGGAACTGCAGCCTAGAGATGAATGTCCTAGGAGAGAGCCATTTTGAAACCAGAACTTTGGAGCAGATGCCAGCCACGTGCCTTCCCAGCTAACAGAGGTTTTCCAGACAACACTGGCCATCCTCCAGTGAAGGTACCCAGTTGCTGATGTGTTACCTTGGACACTTTATGGCCTTAAGACTGTAACTTTGTAACCAAATAAACCTCCTTTATAAAAGCTGATCCATTTCTGGTGTTTTGCATTCCAGCAGCATTAGCAAACCAGAACAGGGAGACTTAGGGATGAAGTGACAAACTGAATAAGGCTAAGGTTGGGAACAGGGAGGCTGGCTAATCTATGGCAGGCAGTCTCATAAATTGCAGATACAAGAATCCAGTTATGTTAAGGAATGATATCTGCTCTTAATTGGTCTTACAAAATAAACTTTCAACTGTTGTAGCTAGACTTCTTCCTCCCCATGAGAAAAACAGAAAATTCTTAGGTGAAAGAGAGCAAAGATTGAATATGATGACTCATAAAACAACAGAAAACATTTTGTCTAAGACCAAGTGCTGTTTATGGTTCCCGTTTTATGAGGAAAAGAAAGCAAATGCCAGCCCAGGTATGGATATTGCCCACAAAATATTGTTATATCTCACCTTGGAAAAGAAAAGTCAAACTGAAAATGTTGAGGTACAGATAGGTTGTATACTTTAGGGGGATATGCAATGAATCAGAGAGCTTTGGACAGAATAGATCTTGCCATATCTAAAAAAATAATTTTATTATAAAGCATTACTACAGAAAATCAGAGAAAACAAATGTGTGGGCTAATGAATTATTCTAAGGCAAGCAATCTTATATCTAAGAACCAGGTCAAGGAATAGAATTTTGCTATTCATGTCTCAATCACAGCTCCCTCTTTTCCCCACAGATAACCACTCTCCTGATGTAGAGTAATCAACTTCTTGTGCGTGTGTTTACTTTAATAATGAAATCATCCAAATGTGCATCTCTAGATGCTATAATTTAGACTTGCTTCCCTTCACCTTTTTTGGAAGTCTTGCTGTATCTTTAAGTTTCTACTTAATCTATAGGTTTCCTCCCTACCCCTTTCTTTTCCTTATAAATTGTTGAAGAATTAGGACTGTTGGAGCTATGGAGTTTCTCACAATCTGGATTTTGCTGATTGCTTACTCATGGTGCAGTTCAATGTGTTACTTTGTCCATGGTATTTCCAGCAAATTGGCAGATAGATCCAGAAACTGAATTAGAATCAGGTTCAATCACTTTGTTAAGACTATAGGCCGTGTTGTGTTCTTTCATCAAAAGTCAAAAATGCTTGGTTAACTCTCTTTTATTGATGTTAGTAGCTATTGATGCTCAATGCCTAGCCCCGGATTAATCAATTCATTGAGGGGTTTTACCATTTCCTTCTTATTTATTAATTGGAATAATTTTAAAAAGAGGTGATTTCCCTTATTTATTGTTTTATTATCTATTGGGTACAACTGATACAATAAATGCTTGATTCTTTCCCTATATTTATTAGTTTTTAAGGTAATGGATTTGTTCTCTATTACCCTCCAAAGATGATCAATCACTTTATATTTAACATCCTATGTACCCATGGTATAACATAGTTGATGGGTTTCAATTACTTGAAATGATCTTTTTTTATTTTTGAAGCTCAAACTGTCCCATATCTGTCCACATTGGCCTTTTCATCATTTTGACTTGATCCTGGTGATCTTTGACAGCTTGTCACTGTCATGGATGACAAGAAATTCAGGCTCACCTTCTTGTCCTCATCTAAACCTGGAATTGGCAATTTCTTCAAAGCCTTGGGCTGTTACTACAAGGTTATTGGTTCACTTACACTTTTGTGTTATGTCTTATCTCCCTTACTCCACATCAAGATGTGGGGATGATGAAATTAGACTTTATTCATTTATTCTATCCCAAATTGCAGGCACAACATCCTCAGCATGTTGTTTCTTCTTTGGTAAAAGTCCTCACACTGGTAATGTTGACTGTTTATCATCCATGCTGGGCAATAAATTCAATGAAGGATCCGTGTCCACCCTGTTGATTATTATATTTCCTGTACACACCCAAAAATTCCATCAGTTACTTTTAGGTTTGTCTATAAAAAACAAACAAAAAAACCCAAATTTTAGAGTTAGTCAAACCAGGAGTACTGTAGCCCCAGCCTCCTGCTCTCTTACTGCTCTACTGTATTCAACCTCCATTCCTATGGTTACCTCGTGGGTCCAAAGATGGTTGCTGCAGATCTAGCTTTCACATCTGCATTCCAGCCAACAAGAAGGAGAAAAGGCTGAAGAAAATGGAGCAGGGGTATATAGGCTCTCTTTTTAAAAAGGTTCTAGGAAACTTGTCACTTGAGTCATCTGCTCACTTGACTCCCATTGACTTAGACTTAGTTGCTTTGCCTCACCAACCTGTGAAGGAGGCTGCAAAATGCAATTTTTATTCTGAGTAGCAAGGTACCAAACTAAAAATCATGATTCTATTTATAAAGAAGGATCAAAAAAACAGGCATTTGGGAATAACTAGCTGCCACTGCCACAATGCTCAAAAATATTTAATGAATTAAAGTGAAAATGCCAGCAGGAAAGTCAGGTTGCATTGCATCTTAAGGGAGAGCTGGAGAATTAGGCTAAGGTTTAAAGTCCTTATACTTCTCATTTTAGATGATAATTGATATAATGAGATGGATGAAATTTTGAAGGGAGAGTAACTAGAGAGGAAAATGGAATAAAAGGATAATTTTAAGAGTAATGCTCCATTACTGAGCTAAAAGAGGCAGAAAGTGATTGATGAGGAGAATATGAAGAGAAAACTTTAAGAAAATGGAGTTTCAAAGGGATAATGTCTAGCAGTGTCACTGTTGCAGTGAGGGTTCAGCTGGGGGTGGGGGTGGGTGGGTCTCTCACTTCTGCCTGTTTAGAGATCCTGCCAAGCTTTTCTTCAGTTTTGAGCATTGTCTCAGATCCAAGACTAGAGCTTCTAACTCAGCATCCCAGCTCTTTTCAGGGTCTTTATCATCTCCCAGAGTTGCTGCTAATTGCTCATCACCACTGAGAGGTCTCACTTGCCTGCTTCTTCCAGTACTCTGAGGTTTTAGTCTGTTAGGCTGCTGAAATGCAATTTACCAGAAATGGGCTGGCTTTTAACAATGGGAATTTTTTAAGTTTACAAACCTACAGTTTTGAGGCCATGAAAATGTCCAAATCCGGGCATCATCAAGGTGACACCTTCTTCCTGAAGACAGGCCACTGGCAATGCTGGACTCCTCTGTCACATGGCAAGGCATGAGGTGGTGTCTGCTGATCTCTCCCTTCTCTTCCAGGTTTCCTTGCTTCCAGCTTCTGGCTTCAGTGGCTCCCACTCTGTTTCTGTGGTTTTCTCTCTCAGCTTCTGTGTCTTTCTCTCTGCATCTTTCTCTGGATTTCATCTGCCTATGAAGGACTCCAGTAAGAGGATTAAGACACACCCTGATTGAAGTGAGTCACATCTTAAATGAGGATCCTATCCATCAAAAGATCTTACTTACAATGGGTCCACACCTACAGGAATGGATAACTTTTCTGGGGTACATGCAGCTTCAAGCTATCCCATCTGATCTCCAGGATAGCACTTCTCAGGCTTTAGCTGCATCTGAATCACTCCTAAGGCTTGTTCAAACATGGATCGCTGGCCCCCACCCTGAGGGCTTCTCATTCTTGGAGTGAGGCCCAAGAATTTACATTTCTAATGAGTTCCCTGGTTCTGCTACTGCTTCTGGTCCTTGGATGATACTTTGAAAACCAATGCTCAATTTTCTGTTTTGTTTTATTTTTGCTTTTTGTTTGTTTTTTAAAGCAAAAAGAAAATAATAATAAAGCATATTGTTAGTATGTTTACAATTCTGCAGCTCAAATCTTGGGGTTGCTGCTAAGGTAGACAAGTCCACAAACTACTAAGGTATTTAAGGATAGGCAGGTACTGGAAACATCGGTAAATAGTTGCTGTTAGGTATTTCCTCCCCCTTCAGCTTGATGGTGAATAAGCTCTGAAGAGGGGCTAAATACATCAGCCAGAAGGATAAAATTAGAGGTGCAGTTCAATTAATGTTTAGACCATTTGTGCTTTGAAAATCATCATGGTATATCACACAGCACTTTGCTCTCTGGATTGAGCACACATTTTTAATTAACTAGAAAGTTCTAAAGTAGCTTTGCATGCATTAACCTGGGTTCTGAAGAGCCTTTGTGTAAGAGTTTATTATGGCTATTGTAAGATCTGGTAACAGATATAAACTCAAATAAAACAAGCTCTCCTACATGGAAATGTGGAATCTTTGATTGCCCTGCCTTATTCACCTCTATATTCTTCCTTGCCACCTTGCAAGGCAACACAGTGAGGTGGTTAAGAGCAGAAACCCTGGAGACCACTTCCTGGGCTTGAATTCTGGCACTGCCACCTGCTAGCTATATAACACAGAGCATTACTTAACCTGTCTGCAAAATGGGGATAATAATACTATCTACCCTGTAGAACTTTTTAAAGCATTAAATGAAGTAACAGACATAAGGGTTTAAAGCAGTGCTGGCATATGGCACACACTAGATACACATTGGCTAACAATACAATTTCAACTTCATACCCTCCAGGACCACATCGATTCAACATAAATGAGACATTTGTAGCATCAGTGGTTACAATCTGATTGACATCATCCATGTCTACCTGAAAGAAGGCAAACACTGCCCTTTCTTCCTCGATGGCAGAAAGCTTTAAAAAGAAAGCAATTGCCTTTCCTAAATCATTTTATTTCAAGTCACTTCAGAAGCAAAAGCTATGGATCATACAGAATTATGCAGTCTATTGGATTTCTTGTTGTCGAATGTGTTTCAGAAATAATACAACTTTGAATGGGTTTTCTTACAATATTTCATCCCGCACCAGCTTCACATCAGCCTTGCATGAAATTGAGAAGCCACCAGAGGGAAGCATAATGCTTTGTAACCCGTAGCAGGAGCTCTTGCTTATTAGTCCCCAGTGTCCTTAGCAGAGTGGCTGGCACTCACGCAGCCTCTGACCCCTCAAGCTGTGCTCTGTGTGAAGTGCTAATAATGAAAATGCAAATGAATAATGGGGGAAAAATATTGGCAGCTTTGAGAGGCTTACAGCCTACCTCCAGGCAGACACCAAACAGAAGCACAAATATCTTTGGAGGGACAATGGTTTATTTCTCCATGTTAAGTGAGCTTGAAGAATGCAGCCTTTCTTTTTTCCAGGAAAGCAAATGTAAACACTAAAGAATTACAATTTAAATACAAAGTCTTTTAAAATGATCATTTGTTTACCGCCGTATACCACTGCCGGGGCTTCAGAAAGAGAAAACTGATTCAGTTGCTCTCTGCAGCTATACACAGTTCTTCTTGTTGCATGAGAATTTAAAGACTTGCACCTTTCTTTAACCTCTTTCTCTATCCAGTGGAAGGCATGTGATTGCCTTTCCACAATGAATTACAAAATTTATCTTCCCTACTTGGTTTCCTTATCCTAGCAGGTAACCCATGTTCTGTGAGCATGTTAAGATATTTCACAACTCTGGACTTTTTCACAGCGTAGTATGGCAGAGAGAGCATGTGGTTTGGGGTCAGTTTGAGTTTTTTTAAATTACTTATCAGACACATATAGCTCTTAACCATGTGCCAGGAACTATTCTAAGCACTTTACATGTACTGACTTACTCAAACCTTATGAAAACCATATGAGGAAAGTAAAAATACTCAATCCTATTTTGCAGATGGGGAGACTTAGGTCAGGTGGAACAGAATCCTGCCTTTGTTCTTTCCTGTCAGTGTAATCTTGGCAAATTACTTAACCAATCTGAGACTGAGTTGAATTATCTGTTTAAAAATAATCCTCTTTTTGTATTTTTCAGAAGATTAAATGATGTGACTCATAAGGACCTAGCAGAGTGTGAGGCACATAATAGATGTCAAATGAAGGATCCTTTTCTCACGTGCTCTCAGAACATCCTGTGTCCAGAAATCCTGGTCTTCCCCACCGAGTAAAATCCTGTTGATTCTTTAAGGCCAACTCAAATACATCTCTTTGTGAATCCTTCCTCAACCCCGCCTGAGCTTCTATGCGTGTTGAATTAGCACTCTGAACGCATTATGCTGCCATAATGAATATGTTCATTCTGCCACCAGACTCTCAGTTCTGCAGGGACAGATATTGATGTGTTAATTCTGTGGGTGTCCCAGAGACTTGTACAGTGCCTAGCAAATATGTGCTTATCAGATACTTGTGGAATCAAGGCTCTCTTCAAATGACCTTGTTCTGTCTCCCCAATTATCTTCTACTACTTCAATTCCTGCTACTTTATTCTTCAGTCAAATGTGATTCATTGGTATATTTGAAAATACCTTATTCCTTTCCTACCTCTCTGACCATGCAGAGGTGCTTACCTTGACATGGAACGCTGTCCCTTCACTCTTAAACTTTCCTTTGAGGACCATTTCGAAGGCCATGCCTTCTAAGTCTTCTTTCCTGATGACTGAAACAGATGCAAAGTCTCATTTCTTTGTGCTCCTTTGGGCACTTCACATCTCGTTGGTGGCCCTAGCCATGTTCTTCTCCTTTGGATCCTAGCTATTTATGTTCTTGTACTAAGCTCTTTAGTAAATTGTAAACTGCCAACAGGCAGGGACTCTCTCCATTCCTCCTTGTTAATAGTTAATAAAGATTTTTCATTTTGTGCAAAAAATTTACTTTTTTTCTATAAGGGGAAATGTGTTGGTGGCTTTCACATAATATGCATCATAGTGTAGAGAAAAGAGATTTGTACTAACAGTCAGGAGATATGAGTTCTAGAATAGGCTCATTTATTTGCTGTGTCACTTTGGGGCTTTTCTTTATTGGGTGCTTCTGTGCTTTCATCTATAAAACAACAATAATCGCTGCTATATTTATCTCTGAGTTGTGATATGAACTAAATAATGCACATTAAGGCAATTTGGAAACATAGCAACATTCCAGGCATAGCATAAAGCATTTTATAAACCTCATTGTGGCCTAGCAGGAACACATGATTCTCCCCATTTTAAAGGTGGATAAACAAGTTTGGGGATGTGAAGTCACCTGTCTGAGGCTACCCAGCTCATCTGGGAAAGCTGGGAAAAATACTTAGGTCTGTGCATCTCCGAAATCAATGCTTTTAACTGCCATATTTTACTTCCTCCATTCATGAATGTGAAATAGAGTATTATTTCCACAAACATGAGTGAGATATGAGTGAGTTTTTCCTCCTAGATATGGATGGGGTAAGATATACCATTTGCAAAATTTTATTCCCTCATTACTTCATGTATATTTGGCAACAAAGATGTTGTCATAGAAATATCTGACCATACTTGAAGATTTTCAGTTGGTCAGTCAAATAGTTTCATCCCTCACTGGCAGAATTAGTTAATATACCATAGAACATGGGAAACATAGGGAGATTTTTTTCATTCCTATGCTATCTCATTTTCATATTGGGGCATTCTGACTGGATTTAACGGAGACATTCAGATTTTCAAAATACAATAGTTTCCATATAAAGTTCCCATGCTTTTTCCTCCAAAGGAACCAGGAGGCAACACAGCCACTGGAACAAATACTACGAGAAGGTGATTATGCTGTTACACTGATTATTATATAGTGTGCAATTAAAGCATCCTAGGCAGAGGCATTTCCAGTTCATACATCAGACACTTTGATGTGTCCTACAGAAGTAGCACACCCTTCAGAGTCCATTAATTTTCTAGAGTTTTTATTTGGTGAAATGGACTGAATAGGAACTAGGAATTTTCAATGTGAGAAAATCAGGAATAATGAGAGAGGTTCAAAGATGGAAGAATTACAGAATTGTAGGGCTTGACTGCAAAGAAACGGGACTGGGTTCCACTAGCCACAAAACAACAGAAATAAAAATGGCAATAACATCATGGTTTTAAAATCATATGTTGTTCACATTTCCTGAGCAAACTGCTTGGAAGAGCTACTTAATTTCACCTCATTATTAACTTGCTCTAACACTTATAATTAGATGTGTACTATTATCCACAAACCAGGGCTATTAGAAAAGGGAGTTTTGTTGGAGCAAAAGGAGGAAGTTGTTCCCTTAATTTTGATGACAAGGGATATCTAGAAAGAATGTGTTCAACCAAGAGGGAAATATAGCCAAGGTGGGACAGCCCACTTTAATTTGAGCAGTAAGTAGTCATACATCCTTCACAGGCTCAAGCTTATGCTCTGAAAAGGGAGTGCTCATAAAAAATGAGCTGAATATAAAACAGAGATAGGATCAGAAAAATCTATAACAACAAGAGTTTGGGACTAGGAAGAATCCTGGACTTCAGGAGCTGGAGGCAAGCGGAAGATGAGCCCATATGACCCACTAAATTGACCGCTGGGGAAAGCGAGCCATGGGCAGGCTGCACATGGCTGTGGAGGTCACTGCTGACTGCTCAGGGGCTCCCGATTGCAAATTGCCAAGCTGTGCACACTGGCTCAGGGCTGTGACTGCACCGCGGGAGGGACAGTTTTGTTCTAATTTCTATAAAGTTGCCCTGTGAGCATCCATCAGAAAGACTGTCCCAAATAACTTAATGGCACATTTGGGACACAAACCCAGGTGTTTAAAAGAGCTGAACCAGGTGATATTTAGTTGTATCATCTTTGCCTCTCTTATAGACAGCAAGTGTCTTAGTTTGCCAGGGCTGCTATGACAAACACCACACAGTGGTGGGTTGGTGTAAATAACAGGAAGTCATTGTCTCATGGTTTTGGAGGCTGGAAGCCCCCACATCAAGGTATTGGGATGACTCGCTATCTTCTGGGAGTCTGGCAATCCTCTGTCACATGACAATCTTTTTCTCTTTCTTCTGTGATTGCTCCTCTGGTTTCCACTGACTTCTACTTACATGTTCAATTTCTTTACTTGTAAGGACTTCCGCCCTATCAGATGAGGGCCTGCCCTGATTCAGCTTGGCCTCACCTTACTAATAATATATTCACAAATGGTTTCATATCTACAGAATTGCAGATAAAGACATGAACTTGTCTTTTGTGGAGTACATGATTCAGTCCCCAACAGCAAGTTAGACACTGATTGCTGACTCTGGATTGAATTGCCTTAGCATGGAGGTGAGTCCCAGGGACCTCCTCTCATGTGTAGAGAAGCTTGTTTTCCCAGAGAAGGATAAATCCTACAACACCAGAGAGTGGACATTTCAACCATGAAATGGAAGGAATGTGAACAAAGAAAGAAAAGCCAGAGGACTGCAGGGGGCTAAAAAGTAAGTGCTGGAAGATTTTCAATAGCATTTGCAAGTGAGGACAGGAATGAAAGAGAAGGGTGTGCAGTTGGTTCATAAGCCAATGGAGGATAAATGGTAAATCATCTTCGTGGTCCTGCACCCCTGATCTCAGGTAAATAGAACATAGTTCCCCATCTATAAAAGGAGGATAAAAATAGGGCTTACTTCAGAGCGTTGTTATGAGCATTAAATGTTTGTATTTGTAGAGGGTAAAACAACACCTGGCACATTGGGAACACAATATAAAGGCTCATTTAATACATAAAGATAAAAATAAATGGCTTGTGGTATGCAGTGGAAGCCTACTTCCCCATGATTTTTCTAAGCAGTGATCCCTGTCCATCCTCCCAGCTGCCTTGTGCCTTTGCTCACTGGCCTGATTTTACTGACTATATACCACACATTGATCCAACTGCAAATCTGGACGGATTTTGCTTTAAGTAATGTTGCATTCTTTTTGTACTCAGGAACACTAGTTTTAATGGCAGTGGGTTCAAGATTTCGGATTTGGCTTTTTGTTGGATATGGGATGCAGGGAGATGATGCTCTTTGAATCTGGAAAGAACTGTTATCTGGACATACTCTGTGCTTAGAAAGAATGGGCCAAGGACTCTGGCTCAAAGACATCATAAAAATCTCTTTGTTGCTAAGTGTCCACCACGTGTCTGAAACCCACTATTGGCAGCATGTCCAGTGCCTTCTGAAGTTAAATAAGTTAACTCATCAATTACCAGAAAAATGTAACATTAGTTTTCTAATGTATGCATTTACTCCTTACATTAACCTTACAAGAAGGAAACTATTATCATTACCATCTCACAGTTGAGGATACCAAAGCAAAGAGAGATAAAATAATTCTGCCATGGTCTCCCAGACATGTAAGGGTGGAAGTTGGTGTTCCAACCCCAGTCAGTCTGATTCCAGAATTTGTAGTCTTAACCCTATGCTAATGCTTCCTTGACTAGGTTATGAACTAGATGCTATCCTAAAAGTGAGTATCGTTCCCAAAATGAAAAGGAAGTGGAAAAGATAAAAATGTTTTTGAACAAGAGGGGAAGTTTTATGGAAAGAATGAATAGTAGCATACAGATTTCCATGGAAAAGGGCAGAAAATCCCTTTTTCACATGACTCTTCCCACTCCAAATAATCGCTACAATTTTTCCTTGCTTTTATTCTCATTTCTCTTCATGTAATCCTTGAGGATTAATTAGTCAGCATGTGTTATGCTGCCCTGAGGGAATGGGCTTTAGGTCAAATAAGTGTTTGCGGGAGGCTGAGGGAATGTGAGAGAGAATGTTCTGGAAGTCAGTGAAGCCTAAGGTGCACTCTCCAAAAATATGAAGAAGGATACAGCGAAAAAGATGGTGGAGAGTCAGTAAGAAGAGAGGCTTGTCTGGGAGGGAGAATTTCTCTTCTCAGTTCCACCCAATCCTGCTTCCACCCCCCATCACTGGAGAGCTTCAAAAGCAACCTAATGTCAAAAGCAATTTTAAATTACCTTTATGCTTTCATTTCATTTTTAAATATTTAATTGACGTTAGATCAATGCAGCATATATTTTCTCATACACATAGCAAAAGAGCTTTCAGATATTGCTATACTTCAGTCATAGAAACATAGATGGGTAGATAATTATAGATATTGTTCATTTCCTTAATTTGATAGCTTGGGAAAATGGAGATTTGGGGGTATTTGCTGCGGATTATACAGGGAGACAGGTGGGAGCAGATCTAGGGTGGAGGGTTCTTGGGTCCCAGTGGAGTGGTCTTTCCACACAGGATGATGCCTTTGGAAATTTCAAGACTTGACATTTTGCAAGAAGGAGAACTTCCTAAGTAAAATTTCTCCCAAAGGTAATCTAAAATTTGTTACTTTAATTTAACTTCCTAAAGTGCCTTGACTTCTTTCTTCCAGTCACCGAAATCTTCCAGATCATCATAAATCTTACTACATTCCCATGGTTAATGCCAATGATTACACTAAGTTAGAAGTGATTAGGATACACATCATGCATTCTTCAACCTGTGGATTTCCAATTTATGAGTTTTATAGATGCAAACAATGCTTGATCCAGAACAAAATCACTTCAACTCCCCAAATCACCAAATGCTGTTACTGGTAGCATATGGTCATTTTATTTCTTTATGAGGTATTTCGGGAATTATTAACTACAATATGTTTATTAAGGGGCTGAAAGACAATTGTTTAGAAGAAAGATGTGAAAATAAAGGTAGAGATAATTTTTTTAAGTGGAAGGAAAACCACCAGTTGGTACATGTGAGCTTCTGGGATGAATAGTCAAAAGAAGAACTAATTTTAAGGGATAAAGAGCAAATCATGCAGACCCTGAAAAGTGCTTGGTCCATGGACAACAAGCAAGGAAAGAGTGATTGACAAAATTGACAAAAGAAGGATCAGGATCAGCACTGTGAGACTATTAGAAGAGAAGGAAGGTTTGCCAAAGTTGATTCAAAAGCATATTAGTCAGGCTCTCCAGAGAAACAGAACCAACAGGATTTGTTTGTTTGTTTGTTTGCAGGATTGGCTCACATACTCTGAGGGCTGGCAAGTCCAAATGTCATAGGGTAGCAGGCTGCAAACAGGAAAACTCCATTGAAGGTGATTCTGAAGTTTGGCAAGACCCCAGGGGAAGCTGGCTGATTGAAGTTAAAGCAAAAATTCTTCTTTCTGATCTCTGAAATCCTCAGTTCTGGCTTTTAAGGCCTCTAACTGATTGGATGAGGAGACTCCCCACTTTGAAGGCAATCTCCTTTGTTGATTGTAGATGCAATCAGTTGTAGATGCAACAAATTATTTATAGATGCAATTAACTGTCTGTAGATGCAACTCCATCTATGGAATACCTTCACAATAACAATCAGACCAGTGCTTGTTTGACCAAACAACTGAACCCCATAACCTAGCCAAGTTGACACATGAAATTAACCATGAAAAGAAGATTGTGAGTTTGTCCATAAATGCAAAGCAGGGATTTCCAGCCAAAATGTGGACCAGCAGGTAATGTAATGAGGGAGGATGGCTACATATTACCATTAGATGTGAGACGGAGGCTGGGTACTCTAGCCAGCTGTACAGAGCACATTGATTGGAAGGGGCAGATACTAGCAGTTTGTTGTTATGCAGGAAAGTAGCCTTAGTTCTTACAGATCTTCCATTTTTTCTCAAGCAATTGGAAATAATGCTTTTTTTAAACATGAAGTATCTTGTTTCTCAAATGTCAGCAACTAATTCAAAAATTTAAAAACACAATAAGATTATTTAATATGCATATTAAAGTGGCTCTGAATACTGTTAATAACCCTTCCTTGGCTATTTAGGAGTTCCTTGAGACACTTGTGGAGATGGTCTTGAGGCATGCAGGTAGGGAGATATTGCCTTAAAATAGATGACAGGACCTGATAAAATAAATTAGCAAAAATTAAACAACTAATAAAACTTTGAACCATCTCACATTCCTGTTAAGTGTCAGTGTGTTAGGGATTGCCCTCTTAAATTACTTATTATCACTTTAGGATTACAAATGAATTGCCCTTTGAAGAGACTTTCAGAAAATAACCTGTTAGGAAATAGAAAAGCTTCCATATTAGGAAAGCCTCTTTACTAATGATGTTTCTTCTCATCTTTGTTGGTTTAAGACACTAGATAATCCATTGTATTGTAAATGTGTATGAAGAAAAAGGAAATAGGACTGAGAAAGTATAATAAAAACTTTTCATACTGGTTAAATAGTATTGTCTTTATAGCATTGGTTTTATATATTTACCTTTTGGTGTTTGTGTAACATTTCTTTAAATAACTGAATTTAAAGAATAAGTGATCGACAGAAGCTAAAGAAGCCACCGAAGCCAGAACCTGAAAGGAGGAACCTCCACTACTGGAAAGAAGGACCAGCAGATGCTTGCCATTTGCCTGCCCATGTGACAGGGTTGTCTCAGATGCCAGCAGCATTTCTTCAGTGTCCAGGTCCTGGTCTAATGGAAGTTCACCTGGAAATTTCATCCCACAAGTTTTCCAAGGAGCTCCTGTCAACACAAGAAAAGCAGAATATCCCTTGTCTTTCACCTCGAAAATGCCACAGTACTTCTTATATTGAGAATTGCTGATAATGCAACATTTGATCATCTGGGGGCCAATTTCCAGGAAGATTGCTTGGCATGATTCCAAGGATAAAAATTCCAGGGCCAATGCATCCATGTTAGGTTTGTAACAGAGTGTTGCCTTCCCCTTAGACGCCACATAATTTTAAGCAAGATTTTTGGTATTCCTTTGTGATGTTCTAATTTTTTGACTGGGTAACAGAAAAGGTATTTCTTGAGAAATACTTTACTATTACTCTGTGGTAGAAAGTCCAGATTGTTAACCACTAGGGAGAGAATAGCATATTTTCACAATTAATTTTTTTATACTTAAAACTATGGCACTATCATGGGAATAAATATTGTTTATTTTTTTATTTTTTAATTCATTTTTATTGAGATATAGCCACATACCATGCAATCATACAAAGTGTACATTCAATTGTTCACAGTACCATTATATAGTTGTGCATTCATCACCAAAATTAAATTTTGAACATTTTCATTACCACCTACACAAAAATAATAAGAATAACAATTAAAGTGGAAAAGAACAATTAAAGTAAAAAAGAACACTGGATGCCTTTTTTTTGCCACCAATTTTCTACCCATCCATCCATACACTGGACAAAGGGGAGTGTGGTCCATATGGCTTTTCCAATCACATTAAACATTGTTTATTAAACAAAAACTAGGATACAACAAAATTCAAAGAAAGAAATAAAAATCATAACTGTTAAAAAAAAAAAAAAAAGAATAAGTGATCAACAAGTACCTACCACTGTTCTAAGTGCTTCCATAGCTCCGAGACAAATCAGAAAAGAGGAAAATATTTAACTTATAAGTATATGAAACAAAAGCCTCTAGAAAAATATTCCATACCACTATTTTTATTTTTAGGAAACACGTAGAAGGTCTACTTTTTAACTATGGCATAAAACCCACTCAAGAACACCTGAAACTCAGAGTTAGAGCTCGACCGATATGAATGTCAGTATTGTCACATACAGTAACTGTTAAAAAAGCTGAAAGAGTCCAGACTTCAATTAGAGATATGAATGATGCAGATCTGGTTAGGACTAGGGCAAATCGGGCCAAAGAGTAAAGGATGATACTCACTGTGTATTGAGGCTTCAGTTTCCATGTGAGACCAAGATAGGAGATATTTGTTTGGTGCAGGATCTATATTTTTTTTAGTACACTAAATAATTTAACGTGTATGGTCAGTTTATTCGAAAACCATAATTACATGAAAATCTGAATAGAAAATGAGATCTAATAGGTTTGTACAGGTTAGTGTGAAACAGTGAATACATCCCGGAGTAATTTGGGCAGAGAATAAAATATAAATGCAGGGCCTCATAGGGGAGCTGAGGGAAAGTGCAGAAATGTTGGATTTCCCCACCTGGGTTGTTGCTGATGTTCTTGCAAATATTGAGGACTGTCGGTTTGGTATGCCGAGCCCTCTATCTTGGGGCTTGCTCTTATGACGCTTGTTACTACAGAGGAGAGATTAAACCTGCATATAACTGTGCCTAAGAGCCTCCCCCTGAGTGCCTCTTTGTTGCTCAGATGTGGCCCTCTCTCTCTCTCTCTCTCTAGCTAAGCCAACTTGGCAGGTGAACTCGCTGACCTCCCCCCTATGGGGGATCTGACTCCCAGGGGTGTAAATCTCCCTGGCAACACAGGATATGACTCCCAGGGATGAGCCTGGACCTGGCATTGTGGGATTGAGAACATTTTCTTGACCAAAAGGGCGAAACGAAATGAAACAAAATAAAGTTGCAGTGGCTGAGAGGTTTCAAATGGATTCGAGAGTTCACTCTAGTGGGTATTCTTACATTCTATAAAGATATCCCTTTTTAGGTTTTAGTGTATCGGAGTAACTAGAAGTAAATACCTGAAACTATCAAACTGCAACAATTGTATAACTATGTAGCTTGCATGGGGTGACAGTGTGACTGTGAAAACCTTGTGGATCTCACTCCTTTTGTTCAGCGTATGGATGTATGAGTAGAAAAATGGGGACAGGGACTGGAGAAAGATAGGGTGGGATGGGGGGATGATTTGGGTGTTCTTTTTTGCTTTTATTTTTTATTTGTATTTTTATTCTTTCTTATGTAAGGAAAATGTTCAAAAATTAATTGGGGTGATAAATGCACAACTATATGATGGCACTGTGAACAGTTGATTGTACACCATGGATGATTGTATGGTATGTGACTATATCTCAATTAAAAAAAAACCCACTCAAGAGGTTTAATAAGAAAATTCACAACATAAAGAGAAGTATATCTTTTGCAAATGATAAAATACTAAATCAATCAAAATAGACTCTTAAGAGCTTCGAATGGGTGGCAGTATATTTTAGGAAGGGGAGACCTGTTTCAGTTCAGTAATAGATATGTTTTGTGCTACCAGCATCATAACAATACACTGTATCTATAGCAGTTTTGACAAGCTAGAGAGCAATGGAATCACGAAGAGCCTCAAATGCAAATGGAAAATTTATTAATGGTCCCTTCAATTCTGCAAAGCAAGCCTGAATAACATAGGAAATAATCCCTTATTATGCCACAAGGCATTGCTTTTGAACCAGAGCCCACATATATTTCAGAAAGCAGCAGAAAGCATATTTTATATGGAAACAGCTTGCCCTGTCAGGGCAGAGGACTGGTGATCCAAAATAAACCGTGGTGTTTTCTTAAATGTAATTTCTAGAATGAGATTACACTCTTTAGATTGTTTCTGATTTCTTCTGGGAAATCAGCAAGCCAGTGGAAAAGAATATCTAACAACATTCTTTGAGTCCTTAGAAAAATAAAAAAAAAGGAATTATCTTCTGAACAGAGATTTGTTTTGGACAAGTTGTATGTGGATATGCTGATTAAAAAAGCATTATTGGTCCATTCGTTTTTATGTTTGATATTATTGCTCGGTATACATTATGTTTTCTTTGTGACAAATATCTCATGTTCATTGTAATTCAGAAAATTAAAACACATATCTTCTCTCTCTCTCTCTCTGTCTGTTGAGCTCTTTGTCTGCCTCTGTCTTTCTCTATTGCACATGTGCACATATTTTCGACTGGCCAATTTGGTAATGGAATTCCAAATAAAAATGATACTCTATTTTTTTAAGTGTTAATTATAAGTTTATGTATTTTCTTAATGACTTGAAATTGCAAAGCTTTTGACTTATAACGTTACACAGTCTGTTGTTTATGTTGCATATTTACTATTCAGGGTAGAGAAACCAATTAATATGTAAAGATATTTTTAGTAAATACTAGTGGTTCTACATAATCTATTGAAATCTTCATAAGTATTTTATTTTAAAGCATCACAATAAGAAATTTTGTTTTGAATTAACTTAAGTATACACATAATTGATTATTTCTTGATGATGTAAAATGTAACCTAGCCTGTCATCATTAGAAATACACTGATGAAGGAAGTTAGGAAAGATAAAGAAGGCTTTGCTACTGTGTTCATAACGGCTGTTTGTTGAAAATTTATAGAGGCACACTTTAAACTAGATCAACAGGAGTTTTGTTATTGTTGTTGTTTATATTTTTGGCTCACACAACTGGAGGAGTCCAGCATGCTACTGATGGCAGTATGGCGGGACCTAGTGTTCAATATGTTAGCATTCTGTCCCCCTTTTTTTCTTCTTTCTCTCAGTAGACTCGCTTCAATACTCCTGGGTAACAACCAATCAACAGCAGCTTCACCTGAACAACCAGCTTCTACAGATGATGTCAACCCCTTATGCCTGTGAGTCCACCAATTCTTGAACTCCGTACTGCCCCCAAATCTTATATAAGATTAACACTGCTCTATTCAGGGAGACTGAGACTAAACAGAATGCCTCAACTTTACTCTGACGATAACAAATTCAAAATTATCTTTCTATCTCAGATCTTTTTATCTCTTGATGTCTCAGATATTGTGCTTTGGTCTTATCCTTTGACAGTATGTTACATCAGCAGTTCCTCCTTTCCACTCTTTTCTGCCTCAGGTAGTAGGTTACTGTTGCTTGCAACCACAGAACACAGGAATTCCGGATAACCGTAGTTGCTCAGTATCAACTTCAGGATTGGAAGAATGAAGGATTTTAATATCTGATGATCTCAGTCATGCATTATTGATATAATAGTGCAGACCCAACACTTTTCCTCACAGAGGGAAATAGACAAGTAAACAGATGTTTTCATAGTGTAGGCAGTGCTATGGGAATGTATAGCAGGTGGGGCAGTCAGGAATGGCTTTCAAAAGGAAACGCTATTAAATTTGGAACTGGAAGGGTGTGTAGAATTTAGCCAGGTAAAAGGGGACTGAGATTGGAGGGAGTATATTCTAGGTGGAGGGTGTAGTAAGAAGCCTAACTCTGCTTCTTGACAATCACACTCCTGTGGAATTCCCTCCCACATTCCATGAAGGCTAGCGTGTGTGATCAATGGCATATGGCAGGAGGGATGATTTGTTGGTTCTGGGATTAAGTTATAAAGACATTGTGGTTTCCATCTTGAGTTCTCTCTCTCTTGGATTCTTCACTCTGGAGAATGTCACCTGCCATCTCAAGTAGTCCTACGGAGAGGTCCAACTGGAGAGTCCAGAGCTGAAGTCTTCTGCCATTAGCTAGCGAGGAACTAAGATCAGCCACGTGAGGGAGCTTGGAAGTGGGACCTCCTTCAGTTGAGCCTTCATGTGGATGGCAGTATGGCTATAACTCACAAGAGATCTTGAACCAGAACCACCCAGGTAGCTGCTTCCAGATTCCACAGAAAGTATGAGATAATAACATTTGCTCTTTTAACTTGCTGAATCATGGGGCAAGTTGTTAAACAGCATTAGGTAACTGATAAGGAGGAATCAGAATATAAGAATTCCTACAATTGAGAAATAACATGAAAATAACATAAATTTCTTATGGTCTAGTTTTAGCATGCAGAGCAGTGGGATTAAAGTTGAAATAGCAAACAGAGGTGAGATTAGAGTGACCAGATCATGGAGACCATTGAAAATCATGTTAAGATATTTGGATTTTATTCTTTTGGCATAGGATGCCTTAGAAGAATTCTTAAAATAGCATTGTAATTAAATAGAAAAGATGGAAAATGTTATAAATGTGCCATAAACTCTTGTATTTACACCAACAGGATTTTAAAAATAGAATACTACTTTTATCTTCGAAATATTCTATGTGCCCTTTTTCAATCTCATTCCCTTCCCCCCCTTCTACTTAGAAGTAGAAACAATCATGAATTTCTCAATCCATTGTTTTTCATTATAGTTGAACTACATGTGTTTCAATGTGGTCTTTCTTTTTTCTTGGAGGTTTATTCCTATTCCTGTAACCGCTGATTACAGTGGTTTTTACTTGTAATTGTAGTTGTTATTTTAAGCTTGTTTCATTTACTTGTCACTGTGTTTGTTAACCTATGTTAACTGAAGGATTTATAACATTGCTGTAACCAAATATCTTCTTTGCCCTCACTTATAGCTAGTTTGTTTAGTTTATTTCTATTCTTTTACTCGTTATTATGATTGTTATTTGTAACTGAAAACCATGCTGTAACTTACTTCCCTTACTTGTTATTTCCTTCCATTACTACAGTTATCTGTATTAATCAAATGACTGACAACTGTGCTATAGCCAGATGCTTCCCATGCTCCTCCTTTACAGCCAGATAATGTCTATCCCAATTAGTTCAAAGGCTTGACAGGCCAATTTATAATCCCTAATTTGAATGTATACATGGCCAATGGCAATATCCCACTTATAATCTTCAATTTGAATGTTTACTAACCAATCACAATGTGCCAATATCTCTAACCGCACCACCCTTTGTTTCGTCTAACAGAAACTCTAAGCACTTCCAACTCCCCCGAGTTGGATCCAGATCAGAGTGGTGGCTCCTGTGTTCATGCTACTCAATTTTGCATTAAAGCTCTTTCTTTCCTCAAAATCCTGATGTCATGGCATTGGCTTCTGTGTGCATCATGTGAGGTAACAGTACCCTTGTCCAAAATGTCATCTGGATGGAGGACAAATCTGACATAGTTTCATGGTGATGAGCAAAGATGGTGTAACCAAATGGAGATCCTTGTCCTGTCCTTGGAGTCTGGCTGGCCTGCACAAAGATGTCCCTTTGTTAGAGCTGCTATCATAAATAACACAGATTTGTTTTTGTTCAACAAAAGGAATTTATTGGTTTATGGTTTTGAGGCTAGAAGAAGCCCAAAATCAAGACATTGGCAAGGCTTGCTTCCTCCCAGAGTCTGGAGCATTCTGTTGCTCACTTCTGGTAATCCTTGGGATTCCCTGGCTTGTATCTCTGACTCCCATCACATGGAGATGTCCTCTCCTTTTGTCTGTTCTTCCAGTTTCCCCTGACTTCTGGTTTCTTCCCATAGCCTTCTTTGACTTACGGCTTCCTGTTTCTATTCTTCATAAGGCCTCCAGTAATATGGATTAAGACCTACTCTGATTCAGTCGGCTACACCTTAACTAAAAATAACATCTTCCAAAGTACTATGTGGGTTCACACCCACAGGAATGCAGATCAAGACTTGAACATGTATTAATGAGGTACATGATTCATTCTCCAACATCCTCCATTGGTTCTTAGCTTAGGCTATCTATTCTGCAACATTTAATATGGAGTCAACTTGACTCTTGCCACAGCTTTCCTATGGTGGGTCCATTGTGCTTTAATGCTTACTACTTTCTCGATATCTAGATCACTTTCATAAGACACTGGTGTTAAGGTTAGAAAATCTGCACTCCTTTCTCTCCTGCATAATCCCCAAACACCATTTCTCTCCTCCTGAGGGTATCCTGTATGGGACAATCTCCAGAGTTTGAAATGGGAAGTGGTAAAAATGTCTCCATGCTTTCAGCTACCCCCTACACTAATGTGGATTTCTCTTCCACTTTCTTCCCTCAAGGTTTGACTCCAAATTGGGAAAACAGGAAAGCCAAGAACTCTATCTCTTGTCTTCTGAACTCCTCTTTCAGGTCCTCATCTTAGAAAATAAAGGGTTCTCTATTTCCTATGTGATGGTTTTAACAGAAAAGACTATGTTCTTTTAATTCATTCCTGTGGGTGTAGACCTATCGTGGGTGGGTCCTTTGCATTATGTGACTCATCCCATTCAAGGTGGGTCTTGATCCTCTTATTGGAATCCTTTAAAAGAGGATGAAAAGCAGCAAAAAGCCCAGAGAAGTTTGGAGAGAAGTTTAGAGAGAAGGACACACAGAAGCTAAGCGAAACAGACGCTGAAAGAGAGAAACATGAGGAGCTCAGAGAGGAAGCCACTGAAGCCAGAAGAACAAAACCCGGGAGAGAAAGGAGAGACCAGCCATGTGCCTTCCCATGTGACAGAGGTGCCCTGGATGTCAGCAGCCTGTCTCCAGAGTCCAGGTGTCTTCCCACTGATGCCTTGATTTGGATGTTTTCACAGCCTAAGAACTGTAAGCTTGTAAGTTAATAAATCCCCATTGTAAAAGCCAACCCATTTCTGGTATATTGCATTTTGTCAGCTTTAGCAAATTAAAATATCTTACTTATGCTCAGTGGAGATTCTCTACGCTCCATATTTTCCATTCTAGATCTTGTTTTTTATGTAGACTCCTTCCTTGAACAATAAGTTTCATGCTTTGGTCTTAAAAGGTGGAGGAGCTGAAGGAGAATGTAGTTTTGGGGGTGGGAAATGAAAATCACCATCCTGATGTTTTCAAAATTTTATTCCCATTGCAGTTGCATGTGGGAACTTGCATTTTAGAAAGATTATGTAAAAATGCATTGTTGAAACTGGAATGGAATGGAACAAGATGAATATTGGGGGAAACCATTAAGACGATATTGCTGAATTTCTGACTTGAATAATGGTAATGGTAATGGGGGTAAAGAAGAAGGACAGGGCTGTGAGATATGTACATGGTAGAGGAAAAAACCAGATTGGTGATTTGATTAAATGTGCAACTGAGAGGGAAATGGAGAAATCAAGAATGACTGCAAGGTTTTGACTTGGGCTCCCGGAGGGCACTGCTTACTGAGCCAGGGAGCATGAAAGTGGGTGGTTTATTGGGGAGGATGATGTTTACAGTTTGTGACATGGTGAGTTGAAGTTCCTGTGGAGACACTCTAAGACACTGGATGTACAAGTCAGAGATTTAGGAAAAAGATCTGGGATAGAAATACAGATTTAAGAATTAGTTATTAACCTCTAAGTTGTAGTTGAAACAAGATTGGATGAGACAGAGCCTGAAAGAAGGAGCATTTACCTAAGCAGTTCTCACCTTTGCCCTACATTTCCTGCACCTCATTTAGGAGTCTAGAGAGGGTTTGGACTAACTTTCCTCCAAGGGAATTACTGTCAGGCTGGAATATTGGTGTTAAATAAGCAAGTGAAGGCCAACAAGAAGGAAATGCTAATGGACACTAAGAGGAAGAAGAGGAGCTGGCAGAACATGTTCTGTAGGATGACTTTTCACAGAGGGGAGGGAATATAAACATTTCTGGGAATAATGCCTCTATGCTCCTGCCGATTAGACTGTTTTGAGACAAAAAAGAGAGCACAGCTAAACCTCCTGAGGTAAAAAACAAATAAAGCTGCCACAGTAGAAAGCTTGGTAGGAACACTGAAGGGTGAAAGACATATGGACCAAAAGCCCAACAAATCAAATAAAGAAAAGAGGAATGCCATCTGAGCGCACCCTAAAGGAAATGTTCTATTGGATTTTGCTGACACTTGGTCTGTGGAAATCTGTACACAAGGAAGATAGGAGAGCCTGCAGCATACGTCAATGTCCCTGTTTAAATGAATGCTTCTCCTGCAGTCAGACTGAATCAGGGAAGCCAAACCTTAAACAAAACAAAACAAAACCCAAAACCCAAAGCAATCAAACAAAAAAAAATTAAAAATGAAAATTAAAAAGAAAAGAGAACCCTCCTCCCTTCTCAGTACTTCCCATGTTCCTCTTTAAAGCATTGGCTTCATCAAAGAGAAAGAGCCATAATTTTCAATCTATTTGTGCACTTCTGCCAATAATCTTCAAATAATAATCTGGAAATGGAAAGGATGGGACGAGTAGAATCAAATATGGGGAACAAATGAACACAGAATTATGAGGACAGCAGGGGAACTTCCCTGTTTGTATACTGGTCAATCACTGTTACAGAAATGGAAGTGTTAACTGTATTCAGGATTTTCCTATAAATCAAAAAACTTAATTCCCATTTAACTAACCATATGTCTTTCTGCAACACAGGGCTTTACCCTTGAAAATGCAGATGAGATTCAAAGAAGGAGATAAAAAATCATGTTTGACAAAAGAGAAAATAAAACCACATGAGAGTAAGAACCTCCAGAGAAAATAGTAAGAAAAGCAGCACTATGGCTGTGAAGTAGTAGGAAAAAAGGTTTTCAAGAATGGTCTACATTCCCAAAGAGCAAGCCAGTTATCACAAATCAATTTTAAGACTGAACGATGAAGACACACATGAGAGTATCTGGGAGTATTTTTTCCTATGTTACAAGATCAAATGACCTTTCTCCTCTTAAGTCTCCTCTTTCCCATATTTCAATTCCCTTTCAAAGAATGCTAAAAGTATTTAAAAATTTAAACCAGCTTTCTGTCAATATTTAAAAAGCATGTTTCATCTTGGCAAAGATTCCTGTAAAAATCTGTAATAATGTGCTTCCCTTTTGTTTTGACTTTTGGTACAATTTAAGGCCCTAGCAATAAGGAAGGGATAACATAGAGATTTTACTCTTATAACAATTTATTTTGAATTGTTACTCTTGATTATAAGTTTATTAATGCAATGTGACTCATTTTTACAGGGTGGTGAGCACAGTGCAGATCAAATCTTAGCTGTGAAACCAGTCAGAGGGAAAAACAGACAAGGTGGACATTTAAACAGTATCTCAATTTTCCAACACTCACAGTTCTTTAAATGTCATACACCAAGGCAGGTGCGGGAGAGCCAGAGGCCAAAGGAAAGCAAGCAGGTGGCAGAACGGAGCATGCCAACCTTACTGCATGCAGGTGGGGTGGAGTAGGACTGGGACTCATTTAGGGAGGGTCTGGGGAGAACTAGGATGTGGCAGATTGAATTGTGCACCCCAGTTTGGACCTGTTTTTGGTCTTGATCTGCATTCTGATAGGTACAGACACACTGTAATTGGGATCACTTGAAGCTGTTACTTCAGTTAAAGCATGGCCCAATGGAATCAGGTTGGACTTGAATCTGGATTACTGGAGTCCTGTATAAGCAGAATGAGATTCAGATATAGAGAGAAAAAAGCCAGGGAAAGAAGCCAGAAGTCAGGAGAAAGGAGAATACATTGCCACGTGTGTTGCCACGTGACAGAAAAGCCCAAGACCAAGGATCCCCAGCAGCCAGCTCCAGGACTCTGCAGGCTTCAGGGAGAAAGTATCACCTGCTGAACCTCAATTTCGGACTTCTCCTAGCTTCAAAACAGTGATCCGATACATTCCTGTGGTTGAGGCCAGTGCATCATATGGTATTTGTTTCAGCAGTTGGGAAACTAAGACATAAGAATTGATAGAACTTGAGATGATGTATTATAATAATAACAGCTAATACTCACACAGTCAGTACACAGCTTACTATGTGACAATTCCTGTTCTTAGTCTTGATAAATAGCAACTCATGTAAACCACACAAGCTTTTGAGGTAGGCACTGTTATTCTACCCATTTAACATATGAGGAAACTGAGGCCTGGAGAAGTTAAGTAACTTGTTTAAGTTTGCATATTTAGGAAGGTTAAAGTCAGTGTTTTATTTCAGGCTCTTAGCCACTATACAAAATTGCTTCTATAGTTAAAAGCATTTGCTTAAGCAGCTGACTTAACTTTTCTAAGCTTCCATTTTCTCATCTGCAAAACTGGGGATAAGGCTTAGCTTACAGTGTTAATGAAAGGGATAAAATGAGCTATTTTATGGGAAATGTCACAATGTCTGGAACATAGTAGTTGTTCAATATTTATTAGGAGCAGTGATGATGAAGATTATCATAAGACAACTATTAGAGGGTGTCTTAGTTTCCTAGGACTGTCATAAAAACGTACCATGAATTGTGGGGCTTTATACAATAAAAATTATTGTCTCGCAGTTAGAGGCTAGAAGTTTGAAATCGAGGTGTCAGCAGGGCCACATTTCCCCTGAAGTCTGCAGGGTTCTGGCAGTGGCTCGCTGGCAATCCGTGGTGTTCTTTGGCTTGTGGCATGATTCAGTGTCTGCCTCTGTCTGTGTCTGAATTTCCCCTTTTAAAGACATCAGTCATATTGGATTAAGGTTCCACCCTACTCGAGGATGATTTCATTTTAACTCACCTAACTCCATCTGTAATGACCTTATTTCCAAATAAGGTCATATTCTGAGCAACTGGGGATTAGGACTTCAAAATATCTTTCTGGAGGACATAATTCAATCCATAAAGAGGGGGTTCTATAACTCAGACAACAGAAAAAGGGATGGATGAAGATGGCACAATTAAGAATGGCAAAATGTTTAACTCAATATGAGCCCAATAATTTCACTGAACTCGTCTTCCAATGAATGTGATACTAAATTAATTGAGTCTGAATTAGTTTACTCAAGTCAGGTTCTGTGTTTAGGAGTTGGTTAACTAAATTTTCTGTGCCTCAATTTTCTCATCTATAAATTGGTGAAAAGAATTCCTACCTCACAGAGTTCTTGGGAAGGGTGAATGAAATAATGTGTGTATAATGCACATAAAATGAACTCAATTAATAGTGGCGTCTTGTTATTGTTTTAATTAATGTATTATTGTCCAAGATGATGGACTGAAAGGGGAAATCAGTCAAGCTGGAACCAAGAGTCCTGGATTTCGTAGAGCAGACTCAGACTTAAATGCGTGACAGAATTTTAGCCAAGTTGCTTGTGCAATCTGAGTGCCTCCTCCTACCGAAGTGTGTTCATCATTATTTTAATGGCTGTGGTTTGTGGTGATCTCTTGAGCCAGGGCAACTCGAAACGTTCCTTTAGAACAGGCTAATTTCATATAGCTTGTTTCCTATTAACAAAATTCAAACGATCCTTTCCTGAATCCATCCCATCCAGTGGGCTGAGCCATGGCACAGCCTAAGTGCTTTGCTCTACAACCTCTGCTCTGGAGCCTTTTGTTGAGCCTTGTTTGCCCAACAGAAGGCCTGATAGCTAGGCATCGGGGCATGTGCATAAGTCATTTTCCTCCACTGCAGAGACTCTAAAGCTAAAAACACTTCAGGAGTCGCACTCAGTGGTTGGAAACACATGGGATGAATCACAAAGAAGAAAAATTCTTCTCTGACTCAAGCAACTTCACAAGTCATTGCCAAATGAATAACAATCTGTGACCCAAATCCCCAAGAGGTTGGGATTGGTGTCAATATCTCTTAACAATTCTCATTCCACATGCACCTTTCGGACTAAAAAGCAATTAATTAAAATAAATCCCTTCATTTTATACGTAAGTACAATAATGCAAGCATCATCTCGGGGCCTGCATTCTGATATTAGGAGAAGCTGTGAAAGTACACAGCAATAAATAGTAAAGTTCTAGGATTAAAATCTCTGATAGAAAATTACCCCTTATTCCCAAATTGGTTTTAAAACTAACTAGAGGTTATTATTTGTGTAATGATTGGGCGAAACTTAAAGTTCATTAAATGTCGCTCTGAATCTTTGATTTGTTTTCTCAATTGAATTTTCAAATATTTGAAAATGGTCTCTATTATTAAAATGTTTAGACATAGGGTGTACATTCTAAGCTAAATGCATTGCTTGCATAATAGAAGACAGTTCAGTTATGACTTCCTGGCAACTGCCAACTCATATCATCATATACCTATGAATAATTGGCATGGATGACTAGCAAAAGTAAAAAAGAAATTAAACCTAGACCAAAGAAAACTTAGTTTTTCATACTGCTTATGAATACTGAAATTTAGAGTAAAAATAGCTTTTTTTTTTATTAGAGGAGGTTCAACTCTAATATTTTGCAAATCCCTTTGATGCTCTCACAAACTCAGTGGACCCAAGAGCCATCAATTGTTAATACCATGAAGAACAGCTGGAATCCAAATATTTAGCCTCTTTTTATCCTCACAACTCTGGTTGATGTTTAGTTTATTAAACTGTAAGAATGTTCAAGGTTATTAACATTATTTACTCATTCAACAAATATTTCCTGAACACTTACTATGTGTAGAATCATGCTAAATAGTAGGATAATATCTAGGCTTCCATTGTACCCTAAATGATCCTTTGATTGAGTGGAAGGAATAAGGAATGCATGAGCAGACTGCAGTAGATGTTCTCTAAGCCTCTATTTAATCAATGGAATGCACTGACCAAAGAATTCTGTCATCACAGACCAAAATTCAAGGCATACTGGATGCCCATGGCTATGCCTTGACCTTTTAATCATATTATAGGATTACTAAAAGGTAGTTTGTTCCCAAGTCTGTACCTTCTTTAGATGTTAATATAATTTCATAATCTAACTAAATATTAGATAAACCTAAGAAATATTAGATCAGAAATAATGGATGAGATTTATTATGTATATGAAACTAAGAGAATGCTTAGTAAGGAGTAACTAAAAATGAGTAACTATAAAATTTTATTAATTAGATATGTGTGAGACATCTACAAACAACTGAGAAAAACACGTATCTTGATGGATTCAGCATTCAAATATTTTTAAAGATAACTTAAGTTCTTGATCTGTTTTAAGAAACAGACTGGAATTCTTACATCCTTAATGGCTGTACTTGGAGGGAGGAAGACAATAGAGAATGGTTATCAAAGGGCCCAAGCGCGAAGGAATGGCCTCGATCCCCCTACAAAGATTGAAGAATAACTGAAATATATACATATTAGGTAAAATATTTGTTGGCATTTTTTTGCAACCATTTCAATTCTCTGCTTTAAAGTGCCAACCAACTTTTAAATTTAAGTGACCCTCTGCTAATAAAACTTGTTGCATAGGAAATTTTTGCCAAGTTAAAAATGAACTGAGCCTCCCCAAAAGGGAACAGAAAAGGTGTTGCAGGTTCAGAGATGAAATCAATTCTTACAGCATTATATGAATTTCTTGATGGGTGAAAACAAGCATTACGGAAGAGACCAAAATAAATTATTTGACAATTCTTTGCCCTCTGGTGTGACCATGGCTACAACTCATCAATGTGGGCAGCAAAATAGGGCAGTGATGATGATGATGATATGGTGGGCTCTGTAGGGTCACTTCTCCAGCTTTATGTGTGGTGTAAGGAACCCTCAGCAGTTCATCTGACACTGACTACAGGGATCACGTTATGAATGAATGAGTGGGAATGCATTCCATATATCCAGAGTTGTTTACTTTTTTTTTTTGTAGTGTTTTCCATTTGAATTGTTTTGTGCTCCAGTGATGCTCAAGCTCTAGGTGAGAATTAGAATAATTAGCATTTATCATATGCTGATTAAAGGATTTATTAAGGGACAATGGATAACTAGTCAGGATTCAGTTGTGTTTCTTCATTTGATTGAATGCAACTATCAGAATCATTTTCTTTATGCTTGCAAGCTACATGGCTCGATCTTTTAAATTACATGAGCACTTTGTTTTCTTTCTGTTCTGTTCTCAACACTAATCTGAAGAGAGAAGTCTGTTTATTGCTCCCTCAGATTAATTTTACTGCAGGGTTTGGGAGTGTCAAAACCTTCTCAGATTTAAAATAGAAGGTCACTCTGGCTCACAAAGGCTGCCTCATTAATAAAGCAGTCCAATTCATTAGGAAAGGAGGGAAAACACTCCTTCAAATAAGAATGACATCTAAAGTAAAAACAATATTAAAAATAAAGTTCTCCCCTTAAATAACCTCTTGCTTTTGTACAAATACATTTTTTAATTCTCCTACGAATGCCCTCTCTGCCACTCACTGGCTGAGTCAATTTGGCAAATTCTCTAGCACTGTCTGTAAAATGGGGATGCTTACAGTTTGTTGTGAAGATTAAATAAAGAGAAATAGGTGATGAACTTAAAACAGTGCCTAGCACATAGTAAGAACTCAGATATTAAGTATCATTATTTTAGTTTTCTAATTGAAGATAAAAATTAAGCCCTGTTATTTTGCCAGTTCTCTTGCTCTGTATTGATGTTTTCAGAAATGCAGAGGACCCACGAGAACAATACAATTTCCAGGGTTTTCAATGCCAGGAAAAAAATTGGTGTAAAATATCTGGGAAGTATGGATAGTTTGTAGAGAGTTATGATCTTCCGCCACTGCCACTTAATGGAATTCTGCAGTATTTTGGGGGCAAATCATGGCTCTGAGAGTCTTCAGTTAGGAATAATGTGGTATCAAAATGACTTGTAAACCACGAGCCAGCTCATAAACTCCAGTTCCTTTTTTGGTAGCTATGTTTTCATCCTGTGGATGCTACTTGAGTCTCATTTTGACCCTTCTCAGTTCCAGACAGTATTATTTGGCATGCTAAAATGTTTACTTTCTCTTTCTTGGCATATGTTGTATTTACCACCAAACTACGGACTGTGATGGCATTTTTCAATAATGTGGATGGTTTTGAAACATAAAAAAAAACTTCCTTATTGAAATATATGAACGTCTGGTACGATTTAGTATTTACTGGGTTCTATTGCTTTCAATTTGAACCTTTGCTTTTAATTATTTGACAGTAACAATGAAAGCTGATCACTTATGATGCAAGATGAGAAGTGAACTATAGCTAAATCACAGCTAAAATTGTAGTGAAAACAAAACAAAACAAAAACAACCAACCAAATAAACAACAGAGCGAAGTCTTTATATTTCTCAGAAATATTACAGAAATATATCACATTATTACGAGCAAGTTGAGTTGATTAAATTTGTGAAGATTCCATTTCCTTGCATAGCTTTTCTAAAACACTGAGATTTAAATCACTGAAAAAATACTAGAATAATCCACAGTTTATAACTATGCAATCCCAGCTGGATACTTATTTTATCCCTGAGTTTTTTCCTTGATTTTAATTAAAATGATTCCAAAGTTGTATGCATTCTGCAGCTGTAATGGGATTGAATTTGTGAAGCTTTGTTAATTTTTTTTCAGAGACAGAATGAAATTTGTATTCAGCATTTCAGACATTAGAGGGAAGCACTTGACTGAGCCAAGGCTCCTCAAATCTAGAGAGGAAAAAGAACCTAAATACTTCTCTGTTATGGTGTCCGTTTTTAGTTGTTTATTCTTCCCCCTTTTCTCTTCCTTTTATTTTTGTTCTTCCCTCTCACTTTCCTTGCCTCTCTCCCATGATTCTTCTTTCCTTTTTCTTATAATGGTTATATTCTTAAAAGTTCAAAAGAAAATCACGTTTTATGTATTCATCAGAACAAAGAGTCTGGGGCACGTTCTCACCATTATGGGCACAAAGTCTAGTTTTAAGGTTACAGCATACAGTTTTAGTTCTTGAACATTATTGAAAAAATTTCTTAAATTGTTGAAACTAATTCTTAGGGATTTTGTTTCCTTTCCAATTTTCTTGTATTCTTTATTCTTCCAGTAAAATGTTTCCTTCTAAAGTTGTTAGAGAGCACAACTTGATCTGAAATCATATCCCCCTCAAATGTAGGACCTTCTGAATGAAACCTTCTGATACTACATTGCTAAAATGTAATTTCTATTTAGGCGGCTTTTATGTAAATTACCTTGGCTGTACGAAAATTCTGGGTCTCACTCACCATACATTTGACCTCATTCAATCAAAGTGCTTATGAAGAGATACTCTAATTTGAGATGGGAAGGGAGTTGCTGTGTGTTTGAATCCCAACTCTGTTAGTTTCTAGCTGTGTAACTTTAAGTAAGATGTTTATTTCCCTAACTTTCAGTTGTCTTCTGTTTAAAATAAATTTAACATTATTTCTTATTTCACAGTGTTGTGAAGATTACATGAGCATGGTATCTGGTATACAGGGAGCGCTCAGTGTTTGTTATTTTATCATTACTATTATTCTTAATAATTTCAATTTGATTTTTTTGTCCCTCTCTCTTGCTAAAAGCAGGTTGGAATTATTGCAGTAATAATGAGGAAATCGCTCAACTTTGCCTGCTAGAGCATATAAACCCCTAAATGATGAAAACTATGATTCTTGTTTGACCTATATGATATCACTTAATAAAGACATTTAGGAATAAGAATTTAATTATATACTATATATACAATTTAAAAATGCCTTTAAAAAATATACTTGTATTTGGCTTAATATAATCCCCTACCCCCAGAGAATTGCTGTATTTTCACCTTCTTGATTGCCAACAAAATAATGTTAGAGCATAGGATATCATTTATAATAAAATTGCAACTTTGAGCACCAGATATCTGGGACCTGGTAAGACAGGATATTCTAACTTTGCACTGTCCAATGTGGTAGCCCCAGGCCACATCTGGCTACTGAGCACCTGCTGTGTGGCCAGTGAGGATTGACAGGTAATGTTCGTAGAAAAGCCACACCAGATTCTGCAGACTTAGTATGACAAAAAGAATGCAAATATCTCCTTAATATTTTTTTAACAATTACATATTGAAGTGATAATTATTTTAGATATATTGGGTAAAATAAAATATATTACTGAAAGGAATTTCATCTGTTCCTTTTAACTTTTTAACGTGCTTTTAGAAATTTTAATATTACAGATGTCATATGATATTTCTATTGGATAGCATGCTTTTAACTAAATTTGAGGCCCCAGAAAAGTTTGAGTATCATTGATTACATCATATTTTTTTTTAAAAAAAGTAAAAAAAAATTCTGGAGGAAAAGATATTGAGCATGTATTCACTTAACAGGTATTTAACAGAGGTCCGTTCAGCAATTCTTCAAACATCCTTTCTCATTTGCCATTCCTGCCAGTTTTGTGACCCTGAAAAATTTGTACTTACTGAATTGTGACAGGTAAAGCCTTTTCCTTTTCTTCTGTGCTTTCTTGGAAAGGCTGAGTCTGAATGAGAATTATCAGTAAATCCATCATACTAGGACAAAAGAGAATGCCATACTCTATTTGCAAGATTTTCTCTATTCTGACTTCATTGCACAGTTCACATCAGTCTGTGATGTGTGCTCTAAGGAAGGACCCCCAGCTGCTCTTCGTATTTATGGCTCACTTGTTCCAGCATTAGCTCATTGAGATCTATCTCATTGAAAAACTCAGGCATTTATTCCTTAAATAAATGCATTGCAGGCTGAAGAATACCATGACACATTTCTTTTTTTCTGCCCTTAAAATGTCAGAAAACGTGTATGGTGTATAAAAATTCATACTCATGTCAGAAAGTTTTTTCCCCTTGTTCTCAATGTGATGAAATCAGTGGTGATATATGATAGTATACTAATTTTTTTCTCCCACATATATTGCATTTTAATTGGTTTACTGCCATGTTGTTTTCAATTTATTAAAGAGCACAGATTACTATAAACACAGGAGCCTTGCCACTTTTCAATGGTTTGCATTTCCCCACCATTTCACTTTGATTTTAGTCTTGCAATTCTCTTCTCATTACATTTTTGCCACGCTGTATTTTGTAAGATTCTAGAAAGAATTTGGCAATACGCAGGACAGGAAAGGCGTCATTTATAATAAATGGTAGTTACTCGTCTTTTATTTATAAATCATTTTGCTTGGAAGACTTTTATTTCCATGCATGCACTGAATCCTGAATTCTATTTAAACAAATTCACTGTATTTTCCTGTATTCCTAATGTTTTTTACATGACTCCAATATTTCCAGGAAAAATAGCTTTTTTTTTTCCTCACAGTGGGTTATATGCACAACTCTCTACCCACGAATACATTCTTAGCCTGGATCTGTATTACATTGATTGTCATATGGTCAATTAACCTTGAGTGTCTATTAAGGGCTGATTATTATATTGTTGATTAGATCCAAATTGACTATGAATATGACCAAAATATCTGAGTGATCATGCCACCTTATAGGTCTTACAATTATGGGACACAGTTTGGATTTTAAAAATAGAACAATTCTTATTTTCAAACAATTGGAGCTATTAGGTCTACTTAGTTCCCCTAGAATAAAAGGGAATGGCCCAGGGTTTCTGGGTGATATAATGGAAAGATCCTGGGATTTGAAGCAAAAGATCTCCTGGTACTTCCACATTTCCTTGGCCAGTTATTCTGCTTTATTGAGCCTCAGTTTCCTCAAATTAAAAATGGGGCAATAACAATACTTATGAGATAGGATGGTTGTGAGGATTTAATGCAACCATATTGGGAAAAAACCCACTTTTAAATGCCATAGTAGTAGGCAATATTAACGTTTATTATTTACATTGTTTTACACATAATTAAGCTCTTAAACCTTGGTCATCCTTCCATAATGCTTTGTAGGGAAAACTTTACATTGTTAATGAAATGAAGGAAAATGGAGAATTGCCAGAAGTGCATGGGTATATAAATATACCCAGAATATTTTGTTCTTAGGAAGGTGTGGCTTGAACAAATTTTAAAAATACTATCCAAATTTCCAGGCCCAGTGGGTGGGGCGTGGGGGGTGGGGGAGTTCCTTTAACTGTACGTGAATTTGTTGAAGAGAGGGATGGAAAAAGATTGGGGAAAGATTGGGAGGGATGGGATCTGTGGGAAGCAATGGGGAAAGGTGTAGTGGTATGAGGAGGTCTGAATTATGATTACCGCCCTGGCATTTACTAGCTCTGCAGTCGTGAAGAAGTAATTTAGACTTCTGCCTTTGTCTGCTCAGATCATTAAAATATCGCTACTAATCTTGCGCTACCCACATTCTAGCTTGGGGGTGAAGGTTAAGTGAAATTTTTAAAGTGTTTTACAATATGTAAAGTATTATGCCCCACCATTATTATTAAAAATAAAACAACCATCTCAATTGACAGTTGAGTAACAGACCTGGAACAATTAAATGATGTACTGTAAATTCACATAGATTTTAGGGCATGACTGAGAATAGAAATCCCTTGTCCTGCCTCTCTCAGACGTCACAAACCAGATGTTTTAGGCCTCAATACAATCTCGAATGTGTATTGTTTGGCCATTACAATTTGAAAAAAAAATTAAATTTTCATGTTTTTACTTCTACCATGTCTGAATAATATCTGCTTTAGACCAAAGCAACAGATAAGAAGACAGTGACCCATATTGTTTCATTTAAGAGAAGTTAAAAAACTGGGTGGTTTCAACGGAAAGATAAGAAAGTCTACCATTTGCATTGTCCCTTAAAAAACAAAACAAAACAAAACAAAAACCAAAAACCAAACAAACAGAAAAACATTTGGCCCGTCTAACTCTCTGTCCTGATTGTAGGGATATATACATACTTTTCCTTTCTGAGGCAGAGAAATGTAAGGCTTGCCAGCTTACCGCAAGTCACAGTCACATTGGAAAAACTAATGTCCCAAGTTGTTTCTGAATGACATTTAATGGCATCAATTGATAATTTGCTACAGATTTTTAAACTAAATCTTATACCTCAGTTTGACATTTTTCTTGTCCAAACCCTAAGGTAATTCAGTTGCAGTGATGGCTTCATTATGATAATTATCCACAAATGAATTAAAGCTCTGAATTCAAAACTGTTTAAGTTTTATTTGAATGCAGCCACTCTTTGAGCATTTAACAGTGTATTGCATAGCAAATATCTTCTGATAAAACTTCTCTTGTTACAGCATGCTATTTCTGTTGGTTGATGGAATTTAAAAAGCAAGTTCTAAGAGTTTGTTATTTGAGTGGTATAATTTGGTATTGCATTAAATTCTACTTTCTAGAATAAAAAAGTCACCAAGCCACACCTGGCATTTCAAGTTACTATAAAGAAGTAGGCTGTGTAAAATCACTGCAGATGATCTAACACCCCTGCCAAAGAGGCTGAGAAACTTAAACTCCACAGCCTTGCTCGTATTGGTGTCAGGATTCACATCCAGTAATGCATGCAAAGTGCCATTTTAATTATTGTGCAGCCCCTAGTCTTTGGGTTTGAAAGAAAAACATCATATAAACAGTTAGCACTTTTATTGTATGGGAAACTATTTTTAGCTGATTTGGATTATGAACTCTTTCTTACCATACACAGTAACATCCTTCAGATAATGCCCAAGATTATTCTGTTATACTAGATATCCCCTCTGCTTTTTCCTTCAAATCAATTTAGAATTCTCATCTATTTCCAGGGACTTAAAAAAAACTTGCCAGAAAAGCAAATACCATTTGTCATGGTGATAGGCAATTAGCAAAGCATTTAGATTTATTATAAAGCACGAGGGAAAGTGGTGTTTTATTTTTCTTTTACAGGAGTCTTAAAATTTCACTTTAAGGTAATGGGATGAGATTGCTTTTGCCCCAAAGATGTGTGCCTGGTCCAGGGTGTGAAATTGCAACTTCCAATTGCTATTACATGTAAATATTACTTACCCATCTATATAGCTTCAGCCTTTTTTACCCTCTAATAAAATCACTTTTTAAACCCAATTTGACATTATTTACTCCCCCTTTAAATTCCTTCACTGTACAAAACTGATTTCAAGCAGTTAGCACATGTTGAATCTCAACTCCTGTCTAGGCATAAAAGTGGCTTTATGTCTTAATAAATAAGGCTGCATGAGCACATTTGAAGGGAGATATTGTCCTCCTTTTAGAGCTGACGAGGTAGAGATCCAGATTAAATGAGATGATGATGAAAAAAGGATGTAGGGGTGAAGACTGGGATTCCAGACTGGGTTTCTTTGATGTTCTTTTTGAGAGTAATAGTAACTTTCTCTTCTGAGCTTTTCTGCCAATAAAATTAATTTCTTCTGATTCCCTTCCAGGTGATCTTTACCCTCCCTATTTGTATCTTTCTCTTAAATGTCATTCATACTCTTTTTATTCTCATGCCACTTAAGATGAAAACAATGTCACTGGATTCTATGAGATATTTCTTGCATTTGTTGTCTTGACATTGACTGATAGTTAACATTAAAATGAAACCCATACTTCATTTTCCCAAATCTGCCACTTTTATGTTAAAAAATACTCCAATGCTCTTTGAAAGCTAATTTTCTCCTAGGGAATCTCTCTCTCTCTCTCTCTCTCTCTCTCTCTCTCTCTCTCTCTCTCTCTCACACACACACACGCACACACACACACACACACACACACACACATCTACATGTATATGAAAAATCTGAATGAAAATAAACATGTCTAATCAAGTCTTACAGAATGTAAATGCTTTGAGGGTAAAGACTTTCCCATTTTATTTTACGTACACAACTAACAAAAAATATTGCTATTGCTAATAATAAAGTATACTATATATTGTAGCATATTATTAATAGCTACATTTACTATTAAGGTAACTATATTTATAATATCTGTAATATTAATAGCTATAGTGTTATAAAAACTATAGTATTTTATTGTATACTATATATTATTAACAACTATGATGATAGCAGCTATAATTTACTAAGGACTTTTTGCATGCCAAGCACTGTACTGAACCATTACATACACCATCTTTTGAACCTCATAGTGACTCTTTGAAATAGGCAGGAAACATCCTCAGTTTTCCAGGGTGTGAAATTTCAAGTTCCAGAATGGCAAACCAGGGCAAGCCCCCACGCCTGCTCACTCCTAGTCACTGTGCCTTGCACTTCTCCACACCAACAATCCCTCTTACCCTGTATAATGCTAGTTATTGCTTGGTGAACCACATTCTTACTCCAAAGCAACTTTGGCGATCATAATATACATTTTTTCTTTGCTTGCCTTTTTCACAGAAGGCCTATTTCATTTTACAGATGCAATGCTAAGCTACATAAGTGACTTACTAAAAACTGTTCATTGTTCTATATTAAAGTGATCAAATATTCCCAAATATCTAGCAAAGACTTAATATCAGGGAGTATGCATATTAAAATATTAAATTATGCATATTAGTAAATATACATTCTGATATTTTGTTAATATAGCAAGCATGTAGAATTTGGCCTAAGTATTTTGGTGGAGGAGAAGGGGAATTAAAAATGTAAATTGTTAAAACATGGTATCGACATGCATCAAATAGACTGTGAATATTCACATATTCACAAGGATTTTACAAAGAGTCTTTTACAGCATTGGAAAATGCAGATCATATCAAAGTAAGTAAAAAGGAAGATAGTAAATATACAAGCAGTATGATCTCAAATATATTAGAATCTGAATGCATTTTTAAAAAGGACTAGAAAATGCCAAAATGGTAGTAGCGCTTTAACAGTTATTATCTTTGGATCTTGGGATTTTGAGTGATTATTATCAAGCTTTTTATACTTTCGTGCATTTAAAAATTTTTTACAGTGAGCATGTAGTACTTTTATAATAAAAAAGATGGTTTAAAGTAAAAAAGTTCACACAGATTATCAAATAAAGTTTCACCACATCCTTTACAGCTTCAGTTAAGTTCCTTTTTTATATTGGTATTTGTGCTTATTTTCTTAGAATTCTTTCTTTAAGGAAGTCATGCAGCAAACTGGCTTTAATCTTATCCTATATCTCTTGTCTTTTTTTCAATTCTGGTTTCAACCATTGTTAAGAAAGACACTTGCAGTGAATTTTTCTTGATGTGCTTTTTCATGACCATTAATTTTCTACTGGCCTCACATTTTCCTCTGACTTTAGGAAATTTGATTTTTATTGTCCTCATAGGAGATTTGAGGGCATAAGGCATTTCTACCCTAACATTTTCCCCTGTAGACTCTTATTTAAATTTACATTATGACCACATGAAAAATTTGTTGGGAAAAGTAATCAGTAGGGCCATATGTTAGAGTTTCAAAAATCACCCTAATTTCCATTTAACTCACATCATAAAAATCACCCTCCCATTCAATCAGACTATTAGAAGGTGTTTCAGATGAGTGATGTGGTGAGTGCTTGCAAAAGGTTGGCTAATAAGAAGGCCTTGATCTTCCAGAGAGCTATTAATCTTTTTCTTTCACACACTTCAGATTTGCTCTTTCTCTCTCCCTCTCTCTCTCTCTCTCTCCCCCTCACACCCACAGTCAATGAGGGAAGCAAAACCATAAAAAAAACAAGGCTTTTAAGAGCACATAAAAGTGTGAGTATGACTTTAAATTTTATTTTTATTTACTAGAAATTTATGGAAAGGAGCTGAGGCCACCATTGTGATTCACACACCTCAGCCTATTTGTGTACCCCGTGCTTCCAAGGGTTCTAATATACTCAGGTTCTGTACTGACAGACCCTCACTCAAAGAAAGAGTCAGAGCACAGTAGAACTGGAGAGTTTTCTGTCATGTCTCCAATGACCGCAAATTAAAACGTGTTCTAATGGCTTTCATTTCTAATGTGTATTGTCATTGTATTTAACAACTCCTTGTATGATCTACTCAGGTCAGTAAAAGGAATGCTTCATTGCTAGTTAGATGATTATGAGATGCAATTCATTTAACATGCCCAATGAGTCATGTTTAATTTTAATATTAAATGCAGGTTTGAATGACCTGTGTATGGCATTGTGGTATTTTTAAAAGGATAACTCATTGCATTACATCAATACATTTTAGGAAAGTGATCAGTAGGATCCTGTGTTTGTTTCAAAAACCATGTTACTATCCCTATTGCTGACTAATATAATGTGGCTTCCATGAATGAGATTTTTTGAGATGGACTGGTTTACTTTCACCAGACATCTGATTCTTATACCAGTAAGTGAGTTGTAGTATTCATTATTTATAAGGACAGCTATCATTGCATGGCATATTTGGATTACTCTAACTTTTCATAATTTTAAAGAAGCAAGTGAAGTGTTTTTTGTTTTTCATTTTTTACTGCCAGAGACTATGGATTATGTATAAAAATTCTCTGATAATTCAACATTTGTCATTGGGCATTGGGTATATTTTCCCTCTTAAGAAAATTCCCCCTTGTGAAAAAGGATTAAAGATTCAAAAACCATAATGTTCAAAAAAGAAAGAAGATATTGTACTTTTCAATTTCATTTTCTAACTTTGGTTATTAAACCTTCTCAAATGATTCCATAAAATTCCAAATCCTCTTTGCTTAGGTATGCGCTTTACCTACTAAAAGAATGGATTTTTAACCTTTTAAAATAGTTAGGGATTTTCCTTACTAGCTGTTTCAATGTAGCATCTTCATAACCTATTTTTCAGTGGGTTGGTATTAATTTCCTGTTAACAAATAAACCCCCAAAGAACAAAGGTCTCCATAACATGCATTAAATTATATCTCATAATTTACTTGAAAGTGTTGCATGTGAAGCTTCTGGGTTTTTTGCTAGCAGAACAAACCATATTTTGAATTGAATACTTGCATGGATCTGGAAGGGGACCTAAAACTCAAGGATGGAGATACTTATTGCAACAATTTTATAGTATATGTACTCATATCTACTATTACACATATAAAGAAAGAAAGGTTCTGGAGACTCAGATATGAGCTGTAGATAAAAGGATAGTCCTCAAGTGAAAGCAGTGTGTGGCAAAAGAAAACTCTGTCTCCCAGTGGTCTTTTCATTCTCACATAGTCTGTTATAATAACTTTTTCATGTCATTCATAGCTTAGGCAGGCTTGGGCTAGAGTTTTCATTTTTCTCCTAAATTCAGATAGAGCTTGGAAGACATTTGGCCGTGGAAACCCCATCCAGTTAACCACCTAACTCGTGAAATTTTGCTTTCTGTGGAACACAGGTATTTTTTTTTTTCCTGCTGTGGAGTTTTTATTGCCATAATTATTACTTTCAGACAATATGGGAAATCCTCCTTTCAGTAAAATAAAAAACAAACTGCTTCACTTCTTTTCAAGAGAAACCCTACTGAGTACTAAAGTAAAAATTTAGTACTGGGAAAAGCCTTTAATTTTAAATAAAGAAAATCTGTTTTTTTTCTTTTAGTCATTAGAAAACATTTAAAAATCTGCATAAACAAAATCAGGACTTGTGGGAAAGCATGTATATACCTCTTACGGCAAGCCTCTTTTGTACACAGTCTATCTGGAAATGTTAAAATAAATTACATGCACATTCTTCCACTAAAAGTTTGCTACGTTCACAGCTCCACATTAAATTGTAGAATTGTTGCTTTCACTTTAAGATTGCCAAAGTAATGGTGCATTCAGGGCATGTATGAAATGTTCTGGGATTTACATGATACTGTCATTTTTGAGTTCCAAATGAAAAATGAAAATTAAGAATAAAAATATCCCAGGAACATCGTTAAACCAAACTAGCTAGTTGTGCATAACTCTATCAACACACTTTCAAAACCCTCAACATGCATTTTGTTGCCACCTAATGTTTTACTAATATTTAGAAATACTCTTACAGTGGGAATTTGCAAATGTTCTCCCTGGAACTTGGGTAAACTGTATTAACATAATTCCAAATCCGATTGCTTTTATGTGGTAAGTGATAGAAAGCAATTTTGCTATTTTCAGTCATGAATTTGAGAAGAAAAAAAGAACACTGAGAGAATCCAAGAAGATATTTATAAAATAACGACAGCTTAGCAAATATATTCTCAGTATCTTCTAGCCACAATAGACATAGTGTTTATGCAATGTTCAAATGACACTTCTTAGGAATATATTTTAAAAATGTATTATGCTAAATTTCAAGCAAATCCCAAAGTAGAAAGAATGGGATGGTGCACCCTCCTACACCCTCCACCAAATTTCAACAAATATCAAGATTTTGTGACATTTGCACCATATATCACATTTTTCTTTTCTTTTTTTAAAATGGGATGATATTAATGCAATTCTTGGGTACCACATCATTTCATCCCTACTTATTTCAGTAAGAACCTTTAAACAATATGTACATTTTCTTATAATACCGTTATCTTACTTAAGGATACTTCCTGGTACTATCTAACACCCAATTCATAATCAAATTTCCTCAGTTGTCTCAGTGTTCTGGTTTGCTAATGCTGCTGTTAAGCAGAATACCAGAAATGGATTGGCTTTTATAAAGGGTTACAAAGTTACAGTTTTAAGGCCATAAAGCATCCAAGGTAATGCATCAACAATTGAGTGCCTTCACTGGAGGACGGCCAATGGTGTCCGGAAAACCTCTGTTAGCTGGGAAGGCACACGGCTGGCGTCTGTTCTGGAGTTCTGGTTTCAAAATGGCTTTCTCTCAGGACGTTTCTCTCTAGGCAGCAGCTCCTCCTCAAAATGTCACTCTCAGTTGCTTTTGGGGTGTTTGTCCTCTCTTAGCTTCTCTGGAGCAAGAGTCTGCTTTCAAAGGTCATCTCCATACTGTCTCTCATCTGCAGCAACTCTCTCAGCTCCTGTGTGTTCTTCAAAGTGTCCCTCTTGGCTGTAGCAATCTCACTCCTTCTGTCTGAGCTTATATAGTGCTCCAGTGAACTGATCAAGGCCCATGCTGAATGGGCAGGGCCACACCTCCATGGAAATTATCCAGTGAAAGATCTTGCCCACAGTTGAGTGATCACATCTCCACGGAAACATCCAATCAAAAGTCTCCAGCCCATCAACACCAATATGTTTCCTGCCCACACAAGACTGCACCAAAGTTAATGGCGTTCTGGGGGACATAATACATCCAAACCAGCATGCTCAGCAATATTTTTTTACAGTTGATTTCTTTCAATCACGATCAAAACAAAGTTTGCATTTGGTATTACATCTCTCAAGTCTCTTAACCCAGAGTTTGCCTGCCCTCCATGTTTTCCTTGCCCCTAAGTTTTTGGAGAATGTCCTACAATGTGGATTTGCTTTTTCTTTCCTTGCACTATCCTTTAATTAGTTCTTTATCCCACCCCCTGCTCCCCGATTTCCCATAAGTAAAAGCTAGATCTAGAATTGCTCTGTCCAATGAGGTAGGCACTAGCCACAAAAAAGCTATTCAAATTTAAATTAATTAAAATTAAATAAAATTAAGCATACGGTTCTTTGGTCACTCTAGCCACATTTCAAGTGCTCAAGGGCCATTTCTAGTGGCTAGTCTAATGGAGCGCATAGATACGGAACATTTCCATCATTGCCGAAAGTACTATTGGTTCATCCCTATTTAGAAGCTTCAGCATTCTCTGCAAGAATATTTCATAGGTGGTACATGAATTGTTTTTTAATTATTCCTCACATGAGTTCTAGGATCTACCACTTTCTGAGGACTTGCTCAAGCCCCAGCTCTGAAAAATCCCCCCTAAGTGTCTTGGTATAGCCTCATAAACAGGATGTCAAAACTGCATTTATCCCCCAAATCTGTGCCACCTCTGGCTCCATTGTTTCGTTCAGTGGTGGTACTGATGTTCTCTCACTCTTCCAGGCTTGAAGCCCTAGGTTCATTCTAGAGTCTTCTCCTTTACTCACCATATCCATATCCAACCTCTATATCTACTTTAAGTATTCTTTCTTGAGAATAACTCTCAAAACTTTAGAATGATAAAATAGTGACATTTTAGAACTAGAGGGATAATAAGGTGGTAATACATCTAAGACAACCCCACAGTTTTCCAACAAGAAATCTGAGGCCTTGAGAAGATGATTATTTTGCCACAAGTAAAGTGATTTGCAGAGCTGTGACTCTAACCCAGGTCTTGACGGAGAATCCAGGGTTCTTTTTCTGTTTCCACATCTCCTGCCCTGCCCTCCTTCCCTCCATACTACTTCATACCAAAATCACTGCAGGAGTGTATATGTTCTTCCTCTAAATTAAAATCACAGTGTTAAATCAGGGGAAATGTGGCCCTCCATGAAGGCAGGGGACTCTGTCATTCTTGTTTATTGCTGCATTTACCCTTATGTCCATCTCAGTACTCGGCACAGTAGCTGCTCGCTTTCTCAAGTCGCCCTCACCGCCACTGGCTTCTCAATGACTACAAGTTCAAGTTCAAGCTCTTAGATTGATATCTCCATTTTCTCCCTGCTTAACTCTTGTCTTTAGCCCAACTAAAGATAGTGCTGTGCTTGCTCACGTTACAAAGAAATGTACAATATACTCCTACCCTCATGTGGTTGTAATCCTGTGGGGAATATTTCCTCGGTGGCCTTATACTTGCACGGGACATATACGTACATGCACACACAACACTTGGTCTTTTGTAATCTAGCCTAGCCTAGCTCCTTGACTTCATAAATACATGTAGCCTTGCTTGTCAGCCAAACCGGTCTAGTTGCCATTTCATATTTGTACCATTTTAAATCCAATTCTCTTATTTATAGTATTTTTCCCCTCTTCAATTTTATTCAGTTTCCACTTTCTCTAAAAAGCTTTGCCCAAGTGCTTTTTGTCTCTTGGTTCCTCAGAACTCTTATAAAAAAAATAGCAACTAGCTGTTGCCAGTTGTTAATATTAACAAATTAATCCTAACAATAACTCTATGCAGTAGATACTATTAGAGCCTCCATTTTCCAGATGAAGAATTTGAGATACCAAGCAGTAATGTAACTTTTACAGCTACTAAGTGGTGGAATTAGAATTCCAAATTTGACAGGCTAGCTTCATAGCCTATAGTTTTAAACTTTACACAATGTAATCTATTATCTTTGCCATTAAGTTAGGTCTTATATATCCTGCCTTGCCATACTACGAAGCTTTGGTCAATGGCCTATTGTCCAACTAGAATGTCCACTGGCAAGACCCATTGACACAATGTTTCTTGTGACCCAGTATAGTGCCCAAAGCTCTGTGAACATTTGCTGATCCTGGAGTATGAACTCATTAAGTGCTCATTTTGGCCCCTCATACCTCTTTCTTTCCCATAAATTGTAGTGTGAAGGTAACAGTGAAGAATACTTTCTATTTATAATGTGGATATGGATAGATCAAATCAAATCACTTATTTATTTATTTAGTGATATAATCACATACCTCAGCCATTTCCCAGGCAATTTGTCCTCAAGAATTCATGAAGTTGTCAGAACAGTTTAATATTTACCCTTGGTGGATACATGATAATTACATATGAATTGTGCTAGATTCACCCCAAAGGAGGCAATGCTAGTGTCTAAATTAATAGAATTGATTTGTCTGGATTGGACATTTCTATTTACTCCCCTGATTGGACAGGAGGCTGTTAATGCTAACATTATGTATTTAGGCTTTTAACTGTAACTTAAAGTTATCATCGGCACCGATATTTCCTTAGTCTCTCTGAGTCTCGCTATCTCGTACTGCTTTTATCAACGATTATGCCTAACTGGCATTTTATTTTTTTTCACCCAAGGGCTTTTTCCTTCAACTACAGGCATAATTATTTACTAAGTGGTAGGAATCCTTTCTTTGGTGCATACGTGTGATTTAGAACCTGGCGGTTATTTTCTGTTGAGATAGAAAGTGATTGACTTGACAAAACCTTTGCAGACATAAGCAAAGTGACCTAAGCAGCCCAGGGCCACACGGGCGGAGAAATCAGAAAAGCAACTCTCTGATGGACGCCATCATCAGTAGCCAACTGGCAACTTTCAATACCTCAGTGGGCGACTAGCTGTTGTTTAATTTGGGGCTAGAAAGACACAACCTTTTGTAATCTAATTAAACGTCTGAATGAATCACTGCAGCTGAAAATTAAGCAATCCATACTTAGGAGAAGAAAACTGACAAACAAAACAAAAAATGAAGCCAGAAGGCTGCCCACTCCTCTCCGGCACCTCGTGGGCCTCTCCTCACCAGCAGGTCCTTAGAGGAGCAGGCAGTAGGAGATGTGGGGCTTGTGCAGAGAACGAGGAGCTTGTAACCATTTTGGAAAAACTGCCAGAGCCTCTTTGTAGCCATAACACCAAATTTAGTAACTCTGTCCCCTGCTATGAAGTGAATATTCATCCTGGGTAATCACCTCATGAAATCTTCACATACTGACCCTAAAATATGAATGCCTAAAGTTGGGTGTTTACAGACTTAGCTCAGAGATACTGCAGGTTGGGTGCCAGACCAACGCAATAAAGCGAATATCTAATAAAGCAAAAATCAGATGAATTTTTTGGTTTTCCAATGCATACAAAAGTTTCATGTTTACATTATACTGTAGTCTATTAAGCATGCAATAGCATTATGCCAAAAAATAATGGACATACCTTAATTAAAATGTGACACAGAGACACGAAGTGAGAACATGCCATTGGAAAAATCGTGCTGACAGACTTGCTCCATGCAGGGTTGCCACAAACTTTCAAGTTTTGAAAATGCAGTGTTTGCAAAATGCAATAAAGCAAAGCATAATTAAACGAGGTATGCCTGTACTAAATACATGCACCACCTCTTCATTCATATGCCTCCTGCCCTAATTATGTTATTTAGGTTGAACCCAGGGAGTCACTAGGCCTACTTGTCCAGAGGCCTGGGGAAAAACTGGGGCTTCCTAGGAGAAAGTTGAGAGAAGGGAGCACGAAGATCTATTGACTTTGGCCTCTCTCTCCCTGGCTGTTTGACATCAAAGGAGTTTCCCCACACTGAGTCAGTCCTCATTTTAATCATCATCAGGGACATGGGTTCATGTCATTGGTGGATCTTCCTGCTTCCAAGTTGTGAAGTTTCTCCACAGTTCTCTGATCAACACAGAAAAATGAGGTTGCTTCTCTTGAGTCCCTTTAGGGGTTGGTGTGTATCATCCAGGCCACCAAACTTGACTGACAGTTTACACTAAAGCCTCTGTCAACCCTTTTTCCAGCCAAGTCCTCCAAGTTCATTCAGTGCCTCTTCCCTTCATTAATTTAGAATAAAGAATTAGACTCAAGAAACAACCCTGGAAATATTCTCTTTCACTCATGGGCTGTGCCAGTTTGAGTGTATTGTGTCCCCCAAATGCCATTATCTTTGTAGTCTTGTGTGGGGCAGAAGTTTTGGTGTTGGTTAGATTTGCTTGGAGTGTGCCCCACCCAGCTGTCGGTGATAATTTTGATGAGATGTTCCCATGGAGGCGTGGCCCCACCCATTCGGGGTGGGCCTTGATCGGTGGAGCTATATAAATGAGCTGACTCAAAGGGGAAAGAGAGTGCAGCTGGGAGTGATGTTTTGAAGAGAAGCAAGCTTGCTAGAAAGGAACGTCCTGGGAGAAAGCTGTTTTGAGGCCGGAGCTTTGGAGCAGACGCCAGCTGCCTTCCTAGCTAGCAGAGGTTTTCCAGACACCATTGGCCATCCTCCGGTGAAGGTACCCGATTGCTGAGGTGTTACCTTGGATGCTTTGTGGCCTTAAGACTGTAACTGTGTAGTGAAATAAACCCCTGTTTTATAAAAGCCTGTCCATCTCTGGTGTTTTGCATTCTGCAGCATTAGCAAACTAGGACATGGGCCATGGGGCATGAGATTACATTATTAGAGGTGTGATTCTTTGGATTTAAAACAACATATTACTTATACCTCAAAGGGATAATACATTATATCTCCAACATTGTAGGGAGAATTAGATTGTGATAAGCCTCATTTATCAGAGAAAGCATCTTGCATTATGTGAAAGCCCTCAGTGCCCAGGTACAGTAGAAATCAACTGGGAAATAGAAGAGAAAAGGAGTGAGTATCGCTAGGAAAGAGCCTACGTGTGCCTACATGTCTTGCCAGGTGTGCCGAGACCCCAACACTCTGACCGCTTTTAACTGGGCCTTTTCTCAGGGTTGTTTATGAGAGATGAGGTAATGACTCCTCTTTCCCCACTGAAAAGAGCAGGCCTGCTTACTACTTGCTGTAAAAGCAATGGATTCCACCTGCTCTGTCCTTCAACTGTGATGCAAAAACTCACTATGTGTGCAGCATCCATTGGGCCTTTTCTGTCACCCCCATGGGACTTGGGGTGGCAAGAGGAACCTACGCAAATATGCTGATGCAGACCGTCTGTTGTGCTATGAGTCATAAAATCCTTTGTCTCCGCTTGAGGAGTCTTGGGTCTACCAGCAGCACCCATTAAGCAGTAACAGGCTAATTTGTTAGCTTGTAAAAAGGGTAAAATTGAACCTCAACCCCAAGAAGTGTCTGGGGCCAGGGCTGAGAGTTTGGTTAAGCCAGAGGAAATCTTCCTACCTAATATTTTACCTAGAATTATAATAATATATGATGTTTATATAGAGTTGACTACATGCTAAGAGCTGTCCTAATTGTATATACTCCTTTTATTCTCATAGCAAGCCTATGAGGCAGGGATTTTATTATTTTAACAGTGTGGAAACTCAGGCACAGAGGATTAAACAATCTGCCAAAGGTCCCAGAACTTGCTTTGAAGTGTGTGCTCTTCTTAGAGGATAACCTGGGATGAAAAAGGAGATGAAGTGGTTTATGCACCCACTTTCCTCCTGAAAGCCCTCAACCATGTCACTTTCCCTTCTCTGCTCTGAGATTTGAGGAATGGTAGGGGGAAGTGAGAGGCTAAGAAAGAAAGGGAAGAAGATAATGAATAGTCTCTAACAGCTGCAGCTACTTAGTACAGGCCGCAAAAAAGAATAGGGGTATGAGTTCATGCACTGGGAAATCCTGTAGTCACCAGGGACACAGAAGCTCCAAGCCTCAGAAAAGAGAAGCTCTGAGCATGGCAAACAAATGCTGGCAGTGCCATGCTAAGCCATACTGGAGCCTGAAACAAAGGAAAAATGTGCACTCCTTTATACATTTTTGTGTGTGTTTTTCAAAGGTTAATTTTTTTTACATGAAAGTAGTTGAAGAAAATAGAAAATTAAAAAGTAGGAGTTTTAAAATTCATAGCACTAAAAAAATCAAATATTTTATTTCAAAATCAAAATTTATTATAATTTTACTTTCCTGAGTTTAATGGAAGCAAACTCATCAATGATACTTTCAGAATCTACTTCTCTGCTTACTTTGTTGTCAAATTAGAGTGGTGAATTAAGCCAAATGAGAGAAAATGACTTTGGAAGTATGTTTGATGAATTTATAGCTTTAGCAAGAGATATGAACATGCTTCCTGAATTTGAAAATAAATGAAAAAGGAAATATATGAATCATTGGATGTGATGAAGGTATCAATTATTGTGGGAATAGTGGATGTCAAAGAGAAGTCAAGGAGATTACAGATATCCTAATTTCACATTCGAAATAGAGAAATGAAAAATTAAGTGTCTTAAGATTTTGAATTTTTAACCAAAGAAGTTATTGTCCACAAATGCATCTTATTTACAAAAAGAAGCCAGTGACTTGGCTGTTAAATATTCTGATGATTTAAGTCCCAAAGAAACTTCATCTGAAATAGTTTGTTTTAAGCAGCACATGATATCAATAATTTATAAAATCAGCATCATGTTTGTATCTGCTAAAACTCTTTTGTGAATTTTGCTTCATGCATTTTATCCACATTTGGAAATGTCCTTGAGAATGTTTTTTTAAATAGTATGAGGCATAATTGTATTTTGCGAAAGAAGTTTCACTAAGCTGGAATTAACTAAAAGATTTAAAAAAAATGTTTCTTGTCAAGAGAAACTGCCAAACCTGGAAACTCTCTCAGTTGAAAATGAGATAAACAAAGATGTAGGTTTTGAAAACATCACTGATAAGTTTTCTTCTATTAGAGTCAGGAAAGCAACATCATAGTAAAGTTTGGTGTTGATATAAATAAAATATTTAAACTTAAAATAATATGAGTTTTAATGCACCTACTTTTCACTTTTTCAATATTTTTCAATAACTTCATATTCTGGAAAAAATTCACCATTTATGAAATTCAGAAAATCATGTATCTGATGAAAACTGTCAGATCCTATCTTTATTTAAATTTTTATTTTGTCCATCCTGGATTGTTTTGCATTAATAATTTGATTTTAAAAATATTGTATGAAAATGTTATTTACCTGATTTCTGAATGTTTTTCGAGACCCCGCACGTTTTGCACCCCAGCAGGTGCCTTGCTTACCTCACTGAAATCCCAGCACTGATTGCTGCACTTGGAAGACAGGGATCCGGTGTTAACATTTCTTGTCTATTATTATCAGGCTGTTGTCAGTGTAGATCATGTTCTTTTGCATAGCTCTGCCTCAAACATAGTTTTTCTAGGAAGCTCTGACCTTTGTGTTACCATTGTGTGACTCGATAGTAAAATATCTAGCAAAATTTGATGTGGGAACGGACATTCTGAGAGGGGGACATCTCAGCTTGTTCAATTCACATATTAATTTTGAAATATTTTGAACATTTGGAGATTTGGAAGCATTTAGGGAATTATGAAACTGTCCAATTGGAATGAAATTAACATGGATTCAAATCTCTCTCTCCTTCCTTTTACTGCTTTTCTTTAAACTGCTTTGACAATGTGACATAATGCGCTGAAAGTCCCGGTGGTAATGTTGTAGGATGTCTAATAATTTCTTTTTCACATCTTTCCCTCTTTCAAAACTTTTTAGGGGAGATTTCTAAGACAGCATATTCAGAAATAACATATCAAGATGCACTCACAAGATAACATCTCCTTAGGCATCTAAAAAAAGCAGTGTGGTAAGGAGACTACAGAGCTGACCCCCTTATTCCAAGGATATGGAAACTGCCTGAGGGTGAAGAATGAAAAGAGTTTAAGTAAATGTCAGAAATCTCCCCTGGGCCTTTCTTGATTTTTTAAGGTTAGCAGATTTGTCATAAATGGTGTCAAACAAGGCAAGGGAGAAGTTTGTGTAGTGACTGAGGTGTAGCAATTGTCGAATCCAGTATAGGAAGATATTTCATAAATCTGTGAATTCTTTACTCATCTTCGACACCAGTCATGAGATATTCTAGGTGATTAATATGTAATTGAATGATTCCAATGTTAGTATCAATGAGGATGTACTTGCTCTTCTGGACTCTCTTTTGTGTTTACCAAAGACCCGATTGACATTTACTTTGTAAAATTGCCCCACACCTACAATAAGCTGAGAAACAAGTAAAATCAAGGCCTAAATCTCAGTGTTTAGGATGATGGGAATTTAGCCTATGCTATATTCCCTATGCCTTTTATATCTATATGCTATACCTTAAATATGATATATACTGTGTGGAGTATAGAGTTTCCATAAGAGGACCCAGGTTTTTTTTTTTTTTCAAAATATAATTAAATTATAAATAGAAAAAGGGAAACATAATTTATAAATGCTTTAGCTTCCTACTAAATTAAAACAAATTTGAGAAATATGAAGGTGAATGAGAAACATGACTATTTTCAGGACTTAGTAACATTCTCTTAAGAGTGTCGGTGTTTTAAATTAATTAAAACAAGAACAGCAACAATTTAATTTTTTGTTAAGTTTGTCTGAAGGAGGACAAACATGGCATGGTAAATTGCCCACATTTAAGGGAGCACACAATAGAGATAACATGAAATTTCTGCTGAAATCCATTCATTTCACTTCATTATGTTTATTGAAAGAAGCCCTTATTCCAAGTTCCTAAATCCTAGTGTTAGATGATAGTTTCCTTTGGTCTCCAAGCATTTTCTGCAGAGAGGAACAAGCAACCCCATGAATACGAAGGCATTCCATATATATTCTAAATGTACAACTAAAAACAATGGAAAAATTCTTTGAATGGATTTGAGACACAGCCACAGTCAAAAAAATAAAAGGTTTTGTTTGTTCACATAGACTATTTTGAAAATATCTTTCTGGTGATTATTTTCTTTAGCTTGATGTCTACCTAACACAATAATACAAATGGGCAAAATATATTGCAAATTTCAGCAGAATGTTTAAGGTCTGAGGTACTGGATTAGCTGTATTTCCTCATTAAACAGAGGCTCCCTCTTATCTCAACCTAGGTTATGAAACTCTTTCTAAAATGTTTCAGTCCAGTCTTTGCCTAGTGAAACTTGTTGTTAGAATTTTAAGAGAGTCTGCCCTCCATTTCTCATTTTCTGGTAGAAAATGTGGGAAACTGACCAAGGAGAATTCATGCTGCCACCCTAGATTTTGTAAACAATCAGAGTGCTAAAATGTGATTTCTTTTCTACTGTCATTTGCTATTTTGTGATAAAGAAGTGTAGAAAATTCTGACTAATAAATGTTCCTGGACCAGTGGATTTTACACTCTTTACATACTTCTCTGACATCTTCCTTTCTTTTGTATTTGGCTAATGTTTGTATAGTTTCTAATAGTTTTCAAAGTGTCTTCATATATATTTCATAGATTCCCTATGAGTCAGGTGAAGGATATAGTAGCCCCTTGGATGAAGGCTCAAATGACTACTCAAGATATCATAGCTCATATACTAATACAGCTAAAATGCTAACTCCTAATCCAATACATATCACAGTATACCATGCTGCTTTTTAGTATGTTTCTATGAAAATGTGAACATAAGAAATACATTTGATGTCAAGAGCTACAAAGTGCTACTCGAGTCATTCCCAGATAGTGAACTATATATTTATACAGTTCCCTAACTACCTATTTCAGTGGTTCTAGAAGGGGAAGTGAGGTATAGTGGTTAAGCCTCCTGATTCTAAAGCTAGATTTGAGTGTGAGTGATAATTTCAAGTACTTGCTAAATATGTGACATTTGTTAAGTTACTTAACTTCCCTATACCTTATATATATCATTAATAATAATAATAGTGAATGCTCAAGGTTATTGTGAGTATTTAATGCTTGGCACAGTGATGGGCACATGGCAAGCACACAATAGACATTACTTACCATGGCTGCTGCCAGGGCTATTATTTGTCCACCATGGCTGCATGATATATTATAACACTTAATCAGGAGAGCCATAGAGAAAAGTAAAACTTGAAGTAGCTTGAATGCATTTGGGTTGTGGGTTTTTCTTTTCTATAGTATTGTTATAACGCCAGATAGGGTACAGTGTGAGGAATGGAGCTGTAGTGGTTGACAGAGGTCAGGAAGATGGGAATTTGCTAACGATCGTGAGATGGCCGTTAACTGGTTGTCCCACTTCTTACAATGAACCCTTGTCTACATATTCATTACCTACTTTATCCCTCCTCTTTTTCTTTTACTTTGTATAAAAAATAAAATGTTCATGTGATCCTGAAAGGAAGAAAAGCAAAAAAAAAAAAAAAAAAAAAAAATGAAAACCTTTCTGTGTCTAAATGAAGACAACTATTTCCAATGAGATGTTTAGATTAAAAAAAAAAAATCTCTGCACACTGGCAGACCTAAAAAAAAAAAAAAAGTAGAATCATCTATTGGTTCCATTCTTTAGTATTAAGGAATTAAAGTCCAGCAGACTGCTCAAATACTTCTGAAGCACAGATAAGCAAGAGGAAGAATTTGGCTAGTTTAAACCTATAATGTCAAGGACAAAACTCAGAATAGATGTGGCTAACTCATCATATTTTAGTCCCTTTTCCCCAGCAATTAAACCAGAAAATATAGCTAGATTAATTTTTAAGGTGCTTTTCCTCAAAGTACATAAGGTATATGAAAAATATGCATACACAGCAGTTTATTTATGAGGGACCTTACACCATTCTAAGAAAATTGCTTCTATCATGTCCATTTCTTGTGTTTTATTTCATGTGTCTGTGACCATGATAAGAGGCTTGTTGTAAATGTTTTCCTTCGAACCTGGTAGTGGCTCAGAGTGCTCATCAAAGCTTCTTTGATGTTCTAGCCTGTGTTGCTCAGACTGAGTCCAGTGGCCACAAGTCATATCCAATGCTAGCTGTCAGCATGGTGGAGCATTTTTCTGCCATTAGATGCAAACTTAGATTCATGTTTCCATTAGCACCTTCCTGGCTGCTGTTATCATGGAGATGGGTCTGATTGATTTCACTCTTTCCCCAGAAAGTGTCCTTTTTCATTGGCTGGCACAGGTTGGGTCTTCCTGAAGCAGATACTGAGACAGCGTTTGGAATCAGTGTCTGTGATAGGAAGGAAGCCTGAGCAGGGGGAGACTTAGCAAGGCGATGCAGGCCTGACAAAGGCTCAGGCATCCCGTGGGGAGCTTGGGATAAGTGTTGCCTCCTGGGAGTTTGCTGCAAGGCTGGGTCACCTCAGGTGGGCTGTGGTGGTGAGTTGTGACCTTGGGTGAGCAAGGTGGCTGTCTGCAGCTGAGGCAGACCCTGGAAGAGCTCACAGCTGGAGGCTTCTCCTGACCTTCTGCAGCTGGGCAGCAAGGTCTCCTCTGAAATGGGACTGGGGTGACACAACTCAACATCTACCACTTTGGCAAGCATGGAACCCCTTATCTAAGGGCTAGTTCTTAGGTGTGGGACACAATTTGAACCATTTAGATGAAGCTCTTTGCTTTTCTCCACACTCCTCCCAACCCAAGGCCCAACCTCCCATCAGACATATTAATGTGATAAGAGGCATGTATCAGCTGGTAGCTTGTTAAATTCCTTTTCCTTCCAGGAAAGATTTTGCATTTCAGTGGTCTCCTGAAGAAAATGATTAACCCCATAGTAACAATGCAGTGCCAGAAAGTTACTGCCTCTGTGTCAGGCCAACAAGCCTGTCCTATCTCAAATCAGACTCCAGAAGTGGTCACCTCCTTAGAACTTGGCACAGCTGACTTTTGTGGTAGAAATGCTGAAGTGCTGAGGGTTCCAAATTGTGCAGGAAGTGGGAAGGATGAAGGTCAAGGAGACTGGCGTCTGTTCAACTAAAAGGCACACAGGGGTTCTGGGTGGGGCTAACACCACGAAAGAGGATTCTCTTTAGCAAATTTACATATTTTTGATCCTCTGTCTAGTATCTTCATAAGTGGATTTTATTTTAAAAAAGGAAAAGGATTGTAATGGGATTTTCTTGAGGATCAACCATTCATGGTTTTGTATTAGAGACTTCAGAGAATCTGATTTTATCTTGACCATCTTGATATAGAGATGAGACAAGTGACACCGGGAGAGAATAAGAAACCTACTCAGATTTAGAATGATAGGAGGTGATGGAGTTGTGATATGAACATCTGTTAGGTGTCAATAATAGCTGGACTTTTCTCGATACACCATATCCTTAAACAGGTGGCTGTTTTAAGAATGTCAGTATGTATCTGTGGATAGATAAGATGCTTTTCTGGTAGTGTTCTTTCCCCCTGTGATGTCAGTAGCTTACACTGTATGTTAAACCATCAGGGCTCTCTGCCACCTTTATTCATGAGGCCACTTTGATTTCATGCTTGGCAGTTTTTCTTCTCCTTTCATGATGTACAATAGCTCAGCTCTTTGTAATTTTCTTCTCATTTCCTTGCTTCTCCAATGACTTGGGGTGCTTTGATCATGCTGGCGATGGTAGGTGCAATCAGAGTCACAATTAGACAGCAATTCACATTATGTAAAAGATTCATCATGCCAATTGATGCAAAATGACATGCGAGCACGCTTGGCAGTGATTGCCGAATCCTTCAGTCCCGCGGCTTGCTGAATTCTTTGCTCTCAATGGTTTGGTTGTAATCACTTTTAGGCAAATGCCCTTCCAACATGTCATTATGGGCAATCTGACAAGATGTGTGTGTGTGTGTGTGTGTGTGTGTGTGTGTGTGTGTGTGTGTGTGCGCCTGTGTGTATGTGCTGTTGTGACTGCATTTAGATTCCTCAGTGCACTGATATCAGTGTAAATGCCCATATGCCTGTTACCTTGATTTGATTTGAGAGTTTTAGTCAATTTTAATCCATGTCTATGGGACATGTCCAGATTGGTACATGATTCTAACGGTGGGTCATTCACAGATGTTCTTCTACTTAGTTTACCTCATCTGTCTTTCCCTACCTCCATCTAGACCTCCTTGTTCTGACATCACCTCCCACCTGGGCAGAGGGACGGTTCTGCTGCCTGGTTGGAGAGGATGGTGAGGCATACTGTGCCTTGGGGGCAAAAATTCTTGGTCTTGGCCCTACACAAATGACTCTGTAACTTGCTGTTAAAAATCTGTGGGACAAACCTTCTTGAATAGATTCCAACAGTAGAGTTAGATTTTCATCTCAGATATGCATCATGTGTAACTGTTTTCTATAGATTCAGCAACTCTGCTTCAGGCTTTTGAGGATTTTCCTTTCTTTCTCCTTTTTTTCTTTTTTCTTTCCCTTTTTTCTTTCTTTCCCTTTTTTCTTTCCCTTTTTTCTTTCTTTCCCTTTTTTCCCTTTTTTCTTTCCCTTTTCTTTCCCTTTTCTTTCCCCTTTTTTCTTTCCCTTTTTTCTTTCTTTCCCTTTTTTCTTTCCCTTTCTTTCTCCTTTTTTTTGTATTTGATATTGCAACTTGGTAGACCTAATTTCAGAGATTAGTGTTGGTACTTCAGAGAGTAACAAACTCATTTGCTTCACAATCTGAGAAAGGGAATTATTTTCATCAGAGAAAAGATCCTCACTTACTGCATAGCTAAAGTAGCAGTCTTGGAGGGGGAAGGGGAGCTGTGTTGAATTTTTAGATGGAAAGAAGTAGCAAAGGTAGAAAATGCATTGATGTAAATCAACTTGGGTGAATATTGAAGATTTTTAGTAACATTTCCTTTGGAACCATTTGTGATTTGGGAAGAAAAGACAGAAATATTGTAAATTTTTACTTTCATTGAACTTTGACATCCATTGCACTTCAAAGGCTTCAAAGTGTGTATCATCAAAAGTAAACAATGCATGAACGTTCATGTTACTACTCAAATTATTGGATACATGAAAGCAATTGTGTAGGAACAGAAGACTCCTGTCACATATGCTTTACGTTTGTTTTAGTGGCATATATGTAGGTAAAATAGATGACTCTTGGAACCAAAGTGAAACTCATATGTTTATATATAATTTTTCTTTAGTTTTTTCTCCCAAGATTTCAATATTAAAATGGCATATTTTGATATGTTTATCTGTGAATATACAGTTGGGAAAAATAACTTTTCCAAAATTTCTATGTTGTTAAGGAAGATCATGAGGCTTGGATCCCAGAAGTTTAAAATCATTCTGTAGGCAGCAACTTAGAACTAATTTTGAAAAGACAAAATATAGTTTTAATGCTTTCTCTCAGTGTGGTTATTGGTCCCAGGTGCTGAGTTAACACAAATGAACAATTTAGCTTTCTTCTGGAATATGAATCTTACTAATTGTGGATAAGAAAATGAGTCTGGGCCCTGAACCATTGTATGGAGGAAGGAGAAGGCAGACAGTTTCAGAAACTGAAACAATTCCAAACCAAAGATTTTCTTAGGAAAGATGAAAAATGTCTGGTGAATGTACTTGATGAAACAAAATGGAATCTTATAAAATTTATAACCCATCCAGTATTTTCTTTATATAATTTAGGTGCAATATTAGTAAGTTGCTAGCTTTAACTTAGAAATTTGAAATATCAAACCATACACTCATTAATTTAGCTTTCATTTATTCATTTGACAAATGATTATTGCATGTCCACTATGTAACAAGCATTGAGCTACGTGCTGGGGTATATTGGTGAACAAATTGGGCATGATCTCTGCTTTGATGGGGCTTAAATTCTCATGGGGGAAGACATATATGAAACAAAGCAATAAAAAAGGAAAAATGCATATATTGTAATAGAAAGAAAATAAAACCAAGGAACAGAGTAGATGGTAATAGGAATGGAGGGATCTAAATTGGATGATGAAGAAAGGTTTTCTATTGGAATGGGGAGAGCATAAGGACTGGGGGAAGTGGGGTAGCAGGGAAGGTGAACCTAAACATGGAAGTCACACACTGTACCTCAAGCAGTATGTAACCTGGGTGTGTATATGTGTGTGTGTGCGTGTGTGTATATATATAATTATACATATACAATCACACTCAGACAAAAATGTTCTACGATATCATAAGAGGGATAGACTTGAAGTGAAATACTATTCTTGAAGTAAAAATATGATTATCCATTCATATAGGGATTTTGGATCCTTCCTCCATTTATTCATTGTACTATAAGGATCTTCTCTGAGATTCGTTTGTCTCTTTAAGGCCATCATCTCCTGAAATGTAGCAATACTCTCTAACATGCAGTAACATCTCAGTCATCCAAAGGTCACCTAAAGGACCACCAAGGCAAAGAAAGCCAGCAAAACTTCTGAACATCCAAAGATGGTATCACCAAATCCACTTCACTAAAACTCATGCAATTTCTTTACAGGACATGTTCTTTCTTGAATCCTGTTGATATTCTCTTAATGTATACATAATTCTAATGAGTCTTCCAGTTTCTCTGTTTGTAATAGTCACATCTCTTATTTTAGGGTAATGGGATGGAAATCAAAAAAAGAGTAAGGATGTTTTGACAGCAGAAAAAATAACATCTGATACAGAGCACAAAGACTTCCAAAGGCTTAACAGTCTGAAAAACTTAGTATAATGGTAAGTAGATTCAAGCCAGTAATAATCCCTGGAAGCAACTCTGTGGGAGAATACCACACAGTAAAGCATATAGAATGTCACTGAGCAATAAAAAAAGATGAAATTAGGTGTGATGTCTTCTGGTTGAGGAGGAATGGAAATGTTAGAGATAATTTAAAAGATTTTCATCAAAATTCTTACAGTAAAATTTCTGCTGGTTTTGAAAGGAGATATGCTACTTTTTCTCAGTTTGCCTCCTGATTCTGTGCCAGGTCTTATAACCCGGAAGGCTGACCACTACTGGAAGCATCCCCTGGGCTCCCTTATTCTAGGTTACCAATTGGGTCCATCTCCAGCAGGAGATTGAGGGCGCAGAAGGAAGAAGTGAGGCATTTTCCTCACAGCCTCCATTGTTTCTTCCTGTTCACACCTCTGTTTATTGTAGTTGTTCCCTCCCTCTCTGGCTCCTCCATTCATCCTTCAGTTTTCAGTGGTGATGGTGGGGATGCCTCAGATCCCTTCTCAATTTCCTTTAACTTTACCACCCTTCCCTAAAGAACCCCTTCATTGACTCCCTTCAGTTATCCCTTTGAGCGAGACAATGTTTTCTGGCAGATTCTGGCTAATAGAAGGGATAAGCCTGGTTATCTGTGTAATTTATTGAAGTGAGCTTATAGTTGATTCCCATTGGTACTGTGTACAGGAATCATTTCTATTCGGAAACATAGCAACTTTGTAGTTGCGGGTAGCCTTAAAGCTCATGCAATTGAACCTTATCATTTATAGATGAGGAAACTGAGATTCCTAGAATTGACGTGACTCACTCCACATTGTTTATAGCAGAGCTAAGACACAATAGCACACCCTGTGCGTCCCTTGCAGAGAGGTCCTTCTCTTACTATTCCACCTCCTCGTACTCCCTTGAGCTCCCCCTCTAATGCCACTCTTTGGAGTGAGTCTTTGAATAAATCTCAAATTTACTCTAGGCTTTTTTAAGAACAGAAGATTCTCAGCTTAGCCTTTTCCTGTAGTGAGTATATTTCCTCCTCTTTCATGATTTGGAAGTTGATTAGGAAATTTTGCTCAAGTTCTCCCTGTTATCCCAAGGGCAGTTTATATACCAAAAAAGCATTTTGCTAGCTGCTTGACTTTGATGGATGCAAATTCATTCTAAATGAGTCTAACTTTCACTGGACAGTAAACATACATTGGTGATGGTGGCACATAGGGCTACAGGCCAGAGCTCTTGGGTTGGTCCCCATCAGACACCACCAGACTGCCTAGGCCCGTGTTGCTTCCAGCTAAGGCTCCAGATGTTGTTTTCTTTCATTATGAGGTCCACATTTTAGTGAAAGCATAATTTTCTTTCCCCAAAGAAATACAGGAAAATGTGTGGAAGGAAATTGGATTTATATGCCGCTCTATAGAAGGAAACCTCTTAAAACGTTGAATGCTCACTCAGCTGCATTGACTCACAGACGGTTCTTTCTGTCCTGTGGCTCAGAGACTCCACATGGCTGAATTGTTCATTTGATTCTAGTTCTGCTCAATATTTCTTTACAAATGGTGCTGTTGCTACTTCTGATATCTTTAGAAATATCTGCAGTAGGAATAGATGCACTCTAACTATAGAGTTCTGTTCTGTGTATGTCTTTTAAGCTAACACACACACACATATACACACAGCAATCTAACAAGAAAGTATGGAGAGTCCTGATAAATTTTTAAATCAGAGCTATGTTTTTCTTACACATAGAGACATAAACTTGTGGGAAAAGGTCTCCAAAGATTGATTTTATTCCCACATCTTTTCTTATTTTTCCTTATTATTTTTCCTACACGCTACTCTTTTCTAGTTTATTTCTTCTGTACTTCCTTGCTAGTCCAAGAGAATATAATTGTTTTAGTGTGTTAAAATGCACTGCCTCTGGTTTTGTCAATATATAGAAATATGGCAATATGGAAGAATTATGGGAGTTACATTTGTACAAGGAGAGAAACAAAAGATAAACAGGTAGAAACAACGTGTTATAATAATAGCACAAATGCTGAATGAGGAGAAACAAAAGTATAGTGTTCTAAGATTCTTTTACTGTATGTAGGGTATTATAATATTACTTCTATATAGAGTGAACCCCAAAACAACCACTAAAATAATGCAACAAATATTTACAGCTAATAAGCCAACTAAGGAGATAAAAGAGAAAAATAAAAGTATTCAATTAACCCAAATGAGTCAGAAAAAGCAGAAAATGGGGGAAATGAAATGAACAAATGGGCAAAATAGAAGACAAATAACAAGGTAGTATATTTAAGCCTAACCATATCAATAATCACATTAAATGTAAATGGCATATACACACAACTTAAAACACAGAGATATCCAATTGGAAAAAAAATTGAATCCAACTATCTAATATATGCTGCCTAAAAAATAAAAAATAAAAAAAAGCAAAACGCTTTAAATGTAAAGGCACAAATAAGTTAAAATTAAAGTGATGGAAAAAGATACCAGGCATTTTTTGGAGGTCCCAAGACCACCATTGGGCTTGACGATTCACTAGAAGAACTCACAGGACTCAGAAAAGCTGTTATACTCATGGCTATGGTTTATTACAGTGAAAGGCTGTGGATTACAACCCAGCAAAGGGAGAAGACTCATGGTGAAAAGTACAGGAGAAACCAGGTGCAATCTTTCTGGTGTCCTCTCCCAGTGGAGTCACACAGATGTGCTTAATTCTCTCAGCAATAATGTGTGGCAACACATGCAAAGTACTGCCAAACAGGGGAGCTCACCTGAGCCTTAGTGTCTAGGGTTTTTAATTGAGGGCATGCAGTGCCTGCACAACTGAACTGACTTCAGTTTCCCAGATTTAAGCCCACCAGAGCAAAAACAGGTATTCACCAGAAATCACATTGTTAGCATAAATTATCTGAAGAAGCTGGCACAGTGTGGTCCAAGGCCTGAGGCATGCAAAAACACACTTACCAGGCAGAATATTCCAAGGTGTAGAGCCCATCTATCAAGATTTGGTGAAGGATCAGTCTTGAAGACAGATCTTTCTTTGGAATGCACAGGTTTGAGCAACTCAGGCATGTTGAATTAAACCTTTCTTACACACATGTTAACACCAATCACAAGAAAAGTGGAGTGGCTATTATATCAGATAAAGATTATTAATATCAGACAAAGTGTATTTTAGAGTGAAGAAATTATGAAGGAAAAGAGAAAGACATGATTATGCTACAAATCCATGTTCCTAGTAACAGAGTTCCAAAATACATGAAAAAACAGCAAAGAGAAATAAATAGCTCCAGAGTTATTATCAAATATTCCAACATTTCTGTCTTAATGATAGAACAAATAGACAACCTAGATAAAAATCAGTAAACATATAGAAGACAATAGCAATATCAACCATTGTGAACTAATTGATATTTGTAGAACACTCCACCCAACAACAACAGAATATGTAATCTTTCAAGTGCAAACAGAACATTTAACAAAGTAGACCATATTCTGGACCATAAATCAGTTCTCAACAAATGTAAAAGGCTTCAAGTCATACAAAATATGTGGGTTGACCACAATGGAGTTTAATTAGAAGTTGATAGAATTCAGAAAATCTAGACTTCACAGAGAACTTCTGGGTAAGATGGCAGAGTAGGGAGCTGCAGGGCTCACTGTTCATCAAATGATAGCAAGTGGACAAGCAGAAACTGTTTGAACAAACTGCTCTGGATTTCCAGAGGCCAGGTTGGGGGAGCAATGTGAAGCACCCAGGGAAGAACAGGATGACGAGACTGAGAAACTAGGGTGAAAGACTGTGAGTAACTCACTTTGCTGTAGCTGCTGGTGACTATCTCCCACTCTCAAGACAAGCAGCCTTGGTTCCAGTCCCTGGCTGGCTGGCTGCATGGATTGAGAGAGAAGTCCTCCTCCAAAAGAATGAGTGTTGGGGGGGCACAGTGGAATGCAAATCACAGCTTTTAGGCCATGAAATTAGACTTCAGGGACCCATTATTTTAGCCTATGCCTGACAGGAGCTGCTGCACCGTGTTTTGATCCCACCTCTGATGAAAGCAGAGGCAGCAGATGTTTAAAACACACTGTTTTCTTAGGACTGCAGGGAACAGCAGGCCAGGAAAGCACAGTCTAGGGGAGCCAATAAAAGGCTTTTTGACATCTGTCCTGACCCTCTCCCCAGGACCCTATGGAACTAGTCTGCATCCCTTTCATTGATCCCTTACCCTATTTTGGCTGGGAAATACTGACAAATCAAGTGTCAAAGAAGAGCCTTAACACAAAGCCTTAACACAAAGCCAATCATCAACAAAACCATAGACAAGAGAGAGAAAAACTGACTTTCAGAGTAAACTCATCAAGATAATGATTAGACATTATGAGCCATACTAAGAAACAGGAAGATATTACACAGTCAAAGGAACAACTTAAAAAGTCAAAAGAGATACAGAATTTGGAACTAATCAAAGATGGGCAAACATATCTCCTAAATCAATTCAAGGAGATTAAGGAAAATATGACTAAATAGATATAGGATATTAAGAAGACACTGGGTGAGCACAAAGAAAAATTTGAAAGTATGAAAAGAAGCATAACAAACTTATGGGAATGTAAAACACAATAGAAGGGATTAAAAATTCTCTAGAGGCATACAATAACAGATTGGAATAGGCAAAAGAAAGAATCAGTGAACTGGAAGATAGGACATTTGAAATCTCACAGACAGAAGAACAGATAGAGAAAAGAATGGAAAAACCTGAGCAGGGCCTTAGGGAACTGAATGACAGCATGGAGTGCACAAACATGTCTGTTACGGGAGTACCAGGAGTAGAAGAGAAGGGTAAGGGTAAAGGGAGAGAAAAAAATACTTGAGGAAATAATGGCCAAAACTTCCCCACTCTTATGAAAGACATAAATAAACATGTTGAAGAAACAAAACAGAATAAATCCTAATAGACCTTCTCTGAGACACATACTAATCAGAATTTCAAATGCCAAAGATAAAGAAAGAATCCTGAAAGCATGAATAGAAAAGTGATTTGTCACATACAAGGGAACAATAATATTAAGTGCTGATTTCTCATCAGGATCCATGGAGACAATAAGGCAGTGGTATGATATATATCAGGTACCAAAAGAGAAAAAATGTCAGCCAAGAATTCTTTATCTGGCAAAACTGTCCTTCAAAAATAAGGTTGAATTTAAAATATTCTCAGATAAACAGAAACTGAGAGAGTTCATCAACAAGAGATCTGCCCTATAAGAAACACTAGAGGGAGTTCTGCAGGCTGAAAGGAAAAGATGAGAGAGAGAGCCTTGGAGATTATCAGTTAGGATAACTAAGAGGGTAAAAAGAGGGACAAATAAAAAGATATGACATATAAAAATTGAAGGATAAAATGGTTGAAGTAAGTACTATCTTTACAGTAATATCAATGAATGTTAATGGATAAACTCCCCAAACAAAAGATACAGATTGGTGGACTGAATAAAAAATATGACCTATCTAAATGCTGCCTATAAGAGACTCGTGTTAGACTCAATGACACAAATAGGTTGGAAATGAAAGATACCCACTTTGGAAAAAGATATTCCACACTGACAGTAACCAAAAAAGAACTGAGGTAGCGATACTAATATCAGACAAAATAGACTTCAAGTGCAAAAACTGTTATAAAGACAAAGAAGAACACTATATAGTCTAAAAAGGGCAATCTACCAGGAAGAAATAAACATCTGTGATTTATGGGGACCTAACCAGGGTGCCCCCAAATACATGAGACAAAGACTGACAAAACTGAAGGAAGAAATAGACTATCTCCAACTATTACAGTAATAGTTGGAGACTTCAATAAAGCACTCTCATCAATAAATAGAACATGTAGACAATATCAGTATGGAAACAGACAACTTGAATAATATGATAAATGAACTAGACCTAATAGACACATACAGAATATTCCACCCCCAAACTGCAGGATATATATTCTTCCGAAGTGCTCATGGATCATTCTCTAGGACAGATCATATTTTGAGTCACAAAACAAGTCTCAATAAATTTAAAAATATTGAAATTATACAAAGCACTTTCTCTGACCATAATGGAATACAGATGGAAAGCAATAACAGGGAGAGAACTGGAAACATCACAGATATATGGAGGTTAAACAACACACTGTTTAAACAATCAGGTCATCAAAGAAGAAACTGCAAGAGCAATCACTAAATATTTCAAGATGAATGAAAATGAGAACACATCATATCAAAACTAATGGGGTACAGTGAAGGCACTGCTGAGAGGGAAATTGATAGCCTAAATGCCTACATTAGAAAAGAAGAAGGAGCTAAAATCAATGATTTAATTGCACACTTGGAGGAACTAGAAAAAGAACAGCAAATTAGTCTCAGGTCAAGGAGAAGGAAAGAAATAAAATTAGAGCAGAAATAAATGAAATTGATTATCAAAAAGCAGTAGAGAGAATTAAAAAAACAAAATTTGGTTCTTCAAGAAGAGCAACAAAATTGACAAACACTTAGCTAAACTGACAAAGAAAAAAAGAGAGAAGATGCAAATAAATAAAAACAGCAATGGGGAGAGGCATTATTACTGACCACACAGAAACAAAACGGATCATAAGAAAAACTGTATGCCAACAAATTAGACAACTTTGATGAAAATTGACAAATTCCTAGAAACACATGAACAACCTACATTGACTCTAGAAGAAATAGAAGACCTCAACAAACCAATTACAAGCAAAGAGATTGAATCAGTCATCAAAAACCTCACAGCAAAGAAAAGCTCAGGACCAGATGGACTCACAGGTGAATTCTACCAATCACTCCAAGAAGAATTAATACCAATCCTATTCAAACTCTTCCAAAAAGATTGAAGAGGAGGGAACACTACTTAACTCATTTTATGTAACCCAAATAACCCTAATACCAAAGCCAGATAAAGATACGAGAAAAGAAAATTACAGACCAATCTGTCTAATGAATATAGATGCAATAGTCATCAAAAAAATCCTTGCCAATTGAATCCAACAGCTCATTAGAAGGATGATACACCCTGATCAAGTGGGTTTTAACCTAGGTATGCAAAGGTGGTTCAACACAAGAAAATCAATTAATATAATACACCATATTAAAAAATAGAAGGGAAAAAACCACTTGATCAATTTGATTGACACAGAAAAAGCATTTGACAGAATTCAGCATACTTTCTTTATAAAAACACTGTGAAAGATGGGAACAGAAGAAAATTTCCTAAATATGATAAAGGGCATATATGAAAAACCCACAAACATCATACTCAACGATGAAAGACAGAAAGCTTTCCCTCTAAGATCTGGAATAGGACAAGGATGCCTACCATCATCATGGTTATTCAACATTGTGCTGGAAGTTCTTGCTAGAACAGTTAAGCAAGTAAAAACAAATAAAAGGCATCCAAATTGGAAAGAAAGCAGTAAAACTTTCACTATTTGCAGTTGTCATGATCCTATATATATAGAAAGTCCCAAAAAACTTCAACAAAGCTACTAGAGCTAATAAATGAGTTCAGCAATGTGGCAGGATACAAGATCAACATGCAAAAATCAGTAGTGTTTCTATACACTAGTAATGAACGATCTGAGGAGGAAATCAAGAAAAACATTCATTTACAATAGCAACAAAAAATTAAAATATCTAGGAATAAATTTAACCAAAGACATGAAGAATGTATCCACAAAAAAGTACAAAACATTGCTAAAAGAAATCAAAGACCTAAGTAAATGGAAGGACATCCCACATTCATGTATTGGAAGACTAAATATTGTTAAGATGTCAATTCTGTCCAAATTGATTTACTGATTCAATGCAACCTCAATGAAAATTCCAACAGCCTACTTTGCAGAAATGAAAAGCCAATTATCAAATTTATTTGGAAGGGTAAGGGGCCCCAATAGCCAAAAACATCTTGAAAAAACAGAATAAGTTGGAGGACTCACACTTCCTGACTTTAAAGCATATTACAAACCTAAAGTGGTCAAAACAGCATGGTACTGGCATAAAGAGAGATATATCGAGTAGGGAAATTGAATTGAGATTTCACATTTAGGGTCCATTGATTTTTGGCAAGGCTGCCAAAGCCACTCTGCGGTCGCGGTTACTGCTTCTGGGGGGAGTGGCGGCCGGTAGCGGAGCCCTCAGCTCTCAGGGCTGCTTAAAGGGTACTGGCGGCGGGGGCTCTTTCCCGGAGGCGAGGGCGAGGCGGAGGACTTGGCCAGGTCCTCGGCGGGAGGCGTACAAGGTGTGGAGGGCGGCGATAAGGACAAGACACTCTTTATCCAGTAGGAGTATGCGCCAAAGAGAGATTTATTCAGGGGTGATCACAGGTTATATAGGCTGGTAAGAAGGGTAGGGCTGGAAAGGAGGTGAAGTAGCCTTAAATGGTAATACTGAAGGGAGAGGGGCTAGGATTGGTTTTGAGAGGACGCAGGAGCCGTTGCAGCGGGCGGGAGTTGTTCCGGCCATGGTGCATGCGCGCTGGCAGTGGCAGGAGTTGCCTTGGCACAGGGGAGTGTGCGGGCAAGATAAGGAAGTGGGGAAAGGGCGGTTGGGAGAAAGGCGGTTCCCTCCGGCAAGCCTCCCCTGCCCGTGACATTTTGGGTGAGGAAAAGGGAGCTGCCTTGACCTCGCTCCCCAGGCTCGGGGGGGCTGCAGAGGGCACTAACGCCCGTACCCACTACCCTCCCCAGGGGGTGATATCAGGTCCCCTGGCCCAGGCCTGGTAAGTCGAGGTACAAGCTCAGCTACCCGCACCACTCAACTGGAACAGAATAGTCTCTTGGACAAATGGCGCCTGGAGAACTGGATACACATATCCAAAAGAATAAAAGAGGACCCCTGTATTACACTTTACACAAAAATTAACTCAAAATGGATCAAAGACCTAAATATGAGAGCCATGATCATAAAACTCCTGGAAGGAAATGTATGGAAGTTTCTTGGAGATCTTGTAGAAGGCAACAATTTCTTAGACTTTACACCCAAAGCACAGGCAACAAATTAAAAATAGATAAATGGAACCTCCTCAAAATTGAAAGCTTCTGTGCTTCAAAGGACTTTCTCAAGGAAGTGAAAGGACAGCCTATTCAATGGGAGATAATATTTGGAAACCACATACTGATAAGGGTTCAATATCCAGAATATGTACAGAAATCCTACAACTCAACAATAGAAAGACAAACTAATTCAATTAAAAAATGGGCAAAAGACTTGAATAAACATTTTTCCAAAGAATAAATACAAATGACTAAAAAGCACATGAAAAGATGCTCAACATCACTAGCTATTAGGGAAATGCAAATCAAAACCACACTGAGATATCATGTTACACCTACTAGAATGGCCACTATTAAAAAAAATAGAAAACTGCAAGTGTCAGAGAGGATGTGGAAAACTAGGAACATTCATGCACTGCTGGTGGGAATGTAAGGTGCAGCTGCTATGGAAGACAATTTAGTGCTGCCTCAAGAAACTAAGTACACACATAGCTTACACAAGTAAGCTATGTGTATACCCAGAAGAACTGAAAGCAGGGATGCAAACATTTGCAAACCATTGTTCACAGCGAAGGTATTCACAATTGTCAAAAGACAGAAGCAACCCAAGTATCTATCAACTGATGAATGGATAAGCAAAATATGGTATATACATACGATGGAATATTATTCAGCTATAAGAAGGAAAGAAGTTCTGATGCATGTAACAACATGGATGAACCTTAGGACTGTTATAAAGGGACAAATATTGTATTTCTCCCCAATATGAACTAATTATTATAAGCAAACTCAGAGTCAGAATCTATAATACGAGTTAGGAGTTGGAATGAGGATAGAGAATGAGGAGATAATGTTTAATTTGTACAGAATTTCTGATTAGGTTGATTATAAATGTTTTGAGATGGATAGATGTAATAGTAGTGCAGTATTGTGAGAATAATTAACAGTGATGAATTGTGTGTGAATGTGGTTGAAAGGGGAAGTTTAGGGTTGTGTATGTCACTAGAAGTAAAACTAGAAGATGGGACTGCATTACACAGTGAACCCTGTTACGGATAATGACTGTGGTTAATAGCACAAATACAGGAATATTCTTTCATGAACTGTAACAAATATACATCACTATTACAAAGTGTTAATAAAAGGGTGGTATATATGAATAATATACCTAATGCAAACTGTGGACTATAGTTAACAATGTTTTAATATTCTTTCGTAAATTGTAACAAGGATACTTCATCAAAGCTAAGTGTCAGCAATAGGGAGTTGTAAGGAGTATGGGTTTTTTCTTTATAGAGTAATGAAAATGTTCTAAAATTTATTGTGGTGATGAGTGCACAACTCTGTGATTATACTGGGAGCCATTGATTGTACACTTTGGATTGATTGTATGGAGTGTGGATGCATCTCAATAAAAGTGCTTTAAAAAAGAAAGAAAATATGAAAATTCCCAAATATGTGAAAACTAAATAACCCACATGAGTCGAAGAAGAAATCCAGAAGGATATTAAAAGTATTTTGAATGTGATGAAAATGAAAACACAACATATGAAAATTTGTGGAAGGTAGATATATAGCCCTACATCTATCAAAGAATTAAAGTTGTAGTTACAAACCTTCCCACAAAGAAAACTGCAGGCTCAGATAACTTCCCTGGTGAATTTCACCGAACATTTAAGGAGGAAATAATACTTATCTTACACATACTTTTTCAGAAAATAGAGCTGTAAGGCTTAGTTCCCAACTCATTTTATAAGGCCAGCATTATCCTGAAACCAAAATTACTGCCCAATATCCCTGTGAATATAGATACAACAATTCTAAACAAAATTTTAGCATGTAAAAGCCAACAATGTATAAAATAGCATCATGACCAGTGGAATTTTTCCCTGGAATTCAAGGTTGATTTAATATTTGAAACAATTGAACATACATATACCAAAAAATGAACTCATGGTATTCAGAGCACTCAAATTTGCATGTCTAAAAACTGAACTGATCTCTTCTCTTCCCTTTACCCAAACATACTCCATGGAGATTCTTATGGCCTGCAGTGGGACTTGGGGATATATTATTACAATTTGTAAAAAATAAATCTTAGATTCTGTTGATCCAGGAAGTTATGAGATCACAATTCATAAGATATTGTACTAAATTCTGAAGTCACGGTTTACTCTGTTTGTCAACCTATCACATCTAGTCAATTGCTCATTTCTATATAACCTAATTTCAAAATGCCTCAGAATTTCTTACCCCTTCACTTTCACACGGCATCCCTTATAGTGAGGTTCTTATGAACTCATTGCAGCTCCTGATGTGGTCATCTGAGAGTCTACCCAATACATAAATCCCTGATATCTTCACTTAGAGCTCAAAATAATTTGCCTACAGAATGGCTTAAACTGTTTATTATGATATTCAAATCACTCTCACATATGACCCTGTGTAGTAAATAATTTGACTTTTCCCAAGGAAAGTCTCAGGCTACTGGGAGGTAACCTTGAGAATCTCAGCATTTCTGAATGATAGAAGTGTCTTTGTTATTTTTGGTTGGCTCCTTGGACCACACTTCATAATTTATGCTAACAAAGCAACTCCTGGTGGGACCCTCATGCCACGTGGTATTGACTGAGTTCAACCATAGTGGGCAATCAGTCTATTGATCATGCATACATAATGAAGCCCCAATAAAAACTCTGCACACCTTGCTCAGGTGAGTTTCCTGGTTGGTAATACAACCTGAGTATTGTCATACATCAATTTTGGGAGGGTAACACATCCTGAGAACAGTGAAAGCTTGGTGTTTGGAACTCTCCCAGGCATAGTCCTATGCATCTCTTTCTTTGCCTAATTTAAACCTGTCTCCTTTCCCTTTAATAAACTCTGTGAATATAATTGTCTTCAGTGAGTTCTGTGAATCCTTCCAAAGAATTATTGAACATGAGGGTGATTATGGAAATCCCTTGAACTTTCAGTTGGTGTGAGATGAGGGTGGCACTGGGGACTGTGATCTAGGACTTCACAATTTGTCTAACTTCAGGTCAACCCAATTGTATTTTTCTACTTTTATATCTTACTATAGTTGTTCCATCATTTCTTACTCACCATGCCTAATACTTCATTTGCATCAGATTATTTATTCTTCTCCAGACATGCTCATGTTTTCCTGCCATTGTGTCTTCTGTCACATTTTTCCCTTTGCTGGAAATATTATTTTCCAAAATCCTCATATCACATTTTCATGTATTTTTTCAAAGAACAACTCAAATATTACCTATTTCACAAAACTTTCTCACATTTTATCACCTCATCTCCCATCCTATGACAACCTGGAAAGTATTCTTCTTTCAGCCAATAGCATTTATCATCTCCTTCCTTATATTGATAGTAGTTTAGCAGGGGTAAGAAATTAGCTTAAAAATGGAAAGTAGATTTTTCTTCAGGGATGAGGACTGTCTTAGTTTACCAAAACTTGAGTCTCCATTTTGGTTGTATAAATGTAGTCCTTATGGCACATTTGGGAGGAAAGAAAAGCTGTGATGATGAAGGGTAGGGACAGAAAGGTTGTCCTTACTATGGCAGTAAGGTTGAGTCTGAGGAGAAGAGGTTATGTGTAACCTTCTCCAGGGTGGGAAGGGCTAAATCACTTTTAGGAACAGAGCTGTCTAATTTCCTCTTCTGTGATGACTTTATGATGGTTTGATCAACCACTCATTCAATTTGTTATGCTCAGTGCTTGGTATAAGTACTTTTTAGGGGAAATCTGGGAAATGAAGCTGGCTCCAAAATTTAGGTTAATGTAGACTGGAAAGTGGGGAACCTTGCTAAGAGATGAGCGGAGAGAAAAATTGTGAAAACAGGAGATTGGAAGAAGCTTCCCCTGGCCCCCTCAAGAAAAATCCAAGTCTGGAAAGCATTATGAAAATTTCTGAGTCTGCCTCACATGGGACAGGGGATTTCAACTCATTTTATTTGTATCTCATGGGATAGGGTGGCCCCCAGCTTTCAACTAGGTTAAAATTATGATCTCTTCTTTTTCGTTTGGAGTAATTAGAAGGTTATTTTGCACAGATTGTCTGTAATCATCAAAATTCTGTTGAAGTTAGTATTTTTAATTCCATTTTATAGGTGAACCACCTGTTATCTATGGAAATTATCCCCTTGAGGTCTCATGGTTAGGAAGTGACAGAACATGAATTCAAACCTCTTTTAAAAGCTGCATACTGAACTGATTTCCTTTATATGTTCTCATATTACCTACTGGATTGTAAGCTCCGTGAAGGTAGGAAAAATATCGCATTCACTTTCATACCCTCTAGAACCCAGTCAGCATTCAATATTTTGTTGAATTGAGGTGAAAAGAAAGTAAAAGACTTAAATTCCACCATCAGCAGTAAATATTCAAGAAACAGATAGATTCAGTGCCAGTGATACAAATTAAATTCAGTTAATATTCACTTTTATTCTTTACCTAGGAATTAAACACCAATAAAAATTGAAAGAAATGACCCAATTGTAAAAAAAAATTATTCATCACAAAGGCATGGATTTAGACAGACAGGAGAGCAGTAAAATAGGTTATGAAATGCTCAAGACAATCCATTTGAATGAGTTATTAGCTTAATCATGCAAAGCATTTGGGGTTTCTGGGAGAAATATGCAAATATCTTGAACATTTGTTTGACATTTTCTTTACTGATTCTTTTTTCCACATGGCTGCATGTGTTATTGACCAACAGCCTTTGGAGGAAAGATTGCAGCTGAGTCCACACCTTCTCAAAATCCTTCAAACTGTTTCTATTTTTGTGGAGTAATTTTCCATTAACCATAAATTCTTAAGGTTACTCATTCAGTACAGTGTTAGTTTGCCAGAGTTCAAATTTCTGACTCTAAGCAATATGATTTTGGGCTGCTAGTATTGAGTATTATTAACTGTGACTTTTATATTTATAGAAACTGTGTCTTTGTTTATCTAGAAATATAGTCGTAGGGGCAAAATAATGTACAGAAAAATAATAATGTCACCCATGGTAATCCTTTTGTCTAAAAGTATTATTTCAGGGTCAGAAGCTCTAGCTTTTACTGGAAATTAGGGATGTGTCTACACATACTGGGTAAAGTTGGGAATCAAAGCAATAATTCACTCAATCAGCACATAATTATTGAGTATTTACTGTGTACAAATCCCTGTGTTAAATCTTATTAGGGAAATGCCAAAATGAACAATAGAAATTTGCATCTCAGGAATTGTATAAAAGAATCAGTAATGCAAGATGTTCATAAATCATTTTTCTGGTTTGCTAGAGCTGCCATTATGCAAAATACAAGAAACAGAATTGGCTTTTATAAAGGGGATATATCATGTTACAGATTTATAGTTCTAAGGTCACAAAAGTGTCCAGACTAAGGCACCAACAAGAGGATACCTTCACCAAAGAAAGGCTGATGGTATCTGGAACACCTCTGTCAGCTAGAAAGGCACATGGCTGGCATCTGCTGGTCCTTTGCTCTCAGGTTATGTTTCAAAATGGCTTTCTCCAAAATGTCTCTGGGCTCCTGTTTCTCTTAGCTTCTCTTAGCTCTCTGCTTGGTTCTCCTAGGGCATTTCTCTCTAAGCATCTGGGTGTCCTCTGTTAGCTTTTCCTTGGAAAACTCTGGACTTCATCTCTTAGCTTAGCATCTCCAAATGCCTGTATCTATGTTCACTCTTTGCTTCTCTTGGGGGCAAACTCTGGATTACATATCTTAGCTTCTCTCCAAAATGTCTCTCTCAGCTTCTCTGAGCTGCTTCTCTCTGTGAGCTCTCTTAAAGGATGCCAGTGATCTCATTGAGACCCACCCAAAATGGGTGGGTTCACACCTCCATGGAAACAATCAAAAGGTCCCACTCTAATCAAAAGATTAATAAGTCTGTCCCCACAAGATTGCATTAAAGAATGCGGCTTTTGTGAGGGACATATTAGATTCAAACCAGCACAGTCATTTTGAAAAAGATGAAGATAAATACTCATCTCAGTTCTGATCCTTGCATTTTACTTGCAATGTGGGGTGTAATTTAGAGGTTGATGAGAGAAATTATTGTGATTTTCAGAATTAGGAACTAAATTTAGAGTAGTGATATTGAAAATGGAGTGACAGAGCAGATATTAGAGATATTGTTAATGTCAGATTATTCAGATTTGGTAACTGTGTAGACTATGAGTTGATTATGTTGGAGGTATGCTGGGGAGCAAGTGAGAAAGGAGAATTACTAACCTAGGACAGCAGTTCCTTTTGCCTAGATAGCAGCAACAGTGAATAACTGGTGTCCCTGCTCCAAGTTTTGGTTTTCTCCAATTCTTCATGTTAAGTCATGGATTTTTTCTAATGCAATTCTTGCCATGTCCCTCCTTTGCTTAAAACCCTTCAGTAGCATCCACTGTCCCTTGAATAGGGGTCAAACCCTTAACAAGTGTTAAAGGACTTTCAAGACTGATTTGCCTTTGTAACTTCAGGTCTCCCTGCTCAATCCCTTGGATAGGCTTTCCTTGGTCTCAAGACGTCTTCTTCTTGGAACACTTCCCCACACCTTTGCCTGAATAATTTCTATTCTCTCTGCAGTTTTTAGTATATAGGCATTTTCTCCATGATGCTGTCCCTAACCAATCCCCCACCAAGACTTCTCCCATCTATTTTAAGGTTCCTTCCAAAAAGCTTTTTCTATCATAGGTCTCCTTTGTGTTGCTTGTTTACTGGTCCATATTCCCCCATAAACTATGAACCATGAAGTCAGGAATTCTGCAGTGTCTGAAATGTAGTAGCACTCAGGATATATTTATTGAATGGGTTGTAAGGAAAGAAAGAATGTGTTATGGCTTGAATTGTGTTCCCTCAAAAGATATGTTCAAGTCCTAACACCCAGTCTTGTGAATCTGATCCTATTTAAAATAAGACCTTTGAAGATATTATTAGTTAAGATGAGCCCAAACTGGATTAGGGCTGGCTCTAATCCAGTACAACTGGTGTACTCATGAGGAGAGGAAATTTGGACAGACACAGAGAGAGAAAGACAGAAAGAAATTTATGATGGAGGCAGGGATAGAGTTATTCCGTGTGGTAGTTTGGAGGCTGTATGTACCCCAGAAAGGATCATGTTCTTTAATCAATTCCTGTGGGTGCAGACCTACTGTAGGTGGGACCTTTGATTAGGTTATTTCAGTTGACATCTGTCCCAGAATGGTTCTTAACTCTTGTATTGGAGTCCTTTATAAGAGGATAAAGCACACACAAAAGCTAAGAGGTGAAATTAAAAGAAGGTCACAGAAAAAGCCCCAGAAGAGCTGAGAGAGGAAACCACTGAAGCCAGAAGCTGAAAGCAACAGAACCTGGGAGAAAAGGACCAGCAGACATTGCCATGTACCTGGTCATGTGACAGAGGAGTCTGGATCACCAGCAGCCTTTCTTCAGAGAAGGTATCATCCTGTTGATGCCTTGAGTTGAACATTTTCATGGCCTAATTACTTTAAATTTTAAGTTAATACATCTCCATTGTAAAAGTCAAACCATTTCCTGGTGTACTGCATTCCAGCAACTTTATCAAATCGAAGTACTCTGCAAGCCACTGCCAGAACACAGTGTACATCATAGAAAACATGGCTTTGCCAACACCTTGATTTAGATGTTTAGCCTCCAGAACTGTGAGATAATAAGTTTCTCTTGTTTTAAGCTATCAAATTACCAGTTTGTTTAATTTGGTATAACAGCCCTAGGAAACTAAGACAGTATGGAAACTCAGACTTATTCTATATCATCCCTTCTGAAACCCTCTATTTAAGTGCTTTTATAGAGCAGGGGAAGAACTCATTTATTAAAAGCAGTCCCTTGATAAATTGAGCATGTATGTCCCTTTCTTCATAAATAATAAATTTGTGTACTTTCCTGAATATTTTCCCTTCTCATCAGTCAGTGAAGCAAAAAAACATACATGCACACATTGCTGATAATTAGACATAAACTTATATAGCTTAAGCACCAAGGCAGATTTGTTTAAGTTCTGGTTTTCAACTCAGTCAGGACCTTATTTTCATCACCACAAATAAGTCTGACAGAGAGCACAGTCAAGAGTGGTTGCGTTCCATATCTGTGATCTTTTTTTTTGTTTCTGTGGTCTCATTTTCCTTCCAACTTTCCATTCTGGGGTGTGATGCAGCACTTCTAATCCTGAACCCAGGTGGGGAAGTGGTAAATGGCAGAGTGGACAACTGAATGAGGTTTCTAAACAGCTGGACTCTGAGGAGAGAGAAACTCAAGTCACTCCCTGTTACTTTTCCTTGACAAAATCTCAGTCACTCTAAGGCCGAGTCCATAATCAGCGGGTGCCAGACAGTGTCACAGTTACTGAACAAGAACTGGCCCTGCGTCTTTGGCTTTCTCCACAGCCACGATGGCTGGGCTGGGTCTGCCTTCCCCTCTGCTTCGTTTGTGAGAGAATTTCACTGACTCTCTGGGATTTTGTAATCAAAAGATTTATCACCTCAATTTTTATTTTGGATTTTGTAGCACTGGCTGAGCAGTGGTGCAACATTCTCTTTCTTGGGACTTATTAAATAGCAAAAAAAGTGGCAAAGACACTGTGATTGTAGTTCAGAGGACAAATAGGTGACTTTGGAGTTGATGCTGAGTAGTGAGGGATTCACAAAGGAGTTGGGATTTGAGGCGAGTCATAACGCAACTGAGTGATGAAGCTGTAAATCAAAGGAAGCTATTGGGTTAGAGATCAGTATGCTCTTTTCACTATTTCCGACTCATATATGTCTAAAATGAAACATGTCAAGGTAGAGTTAAATGCTGGGACTTAATAAGCATAACGCAGTGAGGGGAGGGGCTTCACCTCTCTGGGTCATCACTTTGGCCCCTGTGCCTAGAACAGTACTTGGCACAGAGTTATTGGGTTATATTCATTGAATGAACATTGTTGAATGAACTGACCAGCCTCCCCCATTCTGCTGACCTCTGCAAAACGGAGCCAGAAAAATATGTATTGCCTGTTTAACCTTACTGTTGATTACAACTGCATTTGGGAGAGATGTCGTTGAAATTTGGCTATCCAATACCAGAATGTGTTGGGCATTTTAGCATACTCCTAGATTCTTCCAGAAGGAATAGGTTTTTGGTTTTTTTTTTAATCTTTTTTTAAAATTCATTTTTATTGAGATATATTCACATACCATACAGTCATCCAAAGTGTACAATCAGTTGTTCACAGTACCATCATATAGTTGTGCATTCACCACCCTTATTTTTTAAACATTTTCCTTGTACCAGAAAAAGTGAAAAAAGAATAAAAAATAAAAGTAAAAAAGAACACCCAAATCACTCCCCCACCCTATTTTTCATTGAGTTTTTTGTTGCCATTTTTCTACTCATCCATCCATACACTGGATAAAGGGAGTGTGATCCACAAGGCTTTCCCAATCACACTGTCACCCCTTGTAAGTTGCATTGCTGTGCAATCGTCTTCAAGAGTCAAGGCTACTGGGTTATAGTTTGATAGTTTCAGGTATTTATTTCTAGCTATTTTACTGCACTAAAACCTAAAAAGCATAATCTATATAGTGCGTAAGGATGCCCACCAGAGTGACCTCTCGACTCCATTTGGAATCTCTCAACCACTGAAACTTTGTTTTGTTTCATTTCACATCCCCCTTTTGGTCAAGAAGATGTTCTCAATCCCATGGTGTCAGGTCCAGATTCATCCCTGGGAGTCATATCCTACATTGCCAGGGAGGTTTACACCCCTGGGAGTCAGATCCCATGTAGGGGGAAGGGCAGTGAGTTCATCCACTGAGTTTGCTTAGCTAGAGAGAGAGGGCCACATCTGAGCAACAAAGAGCTCCTCAGGGGGAGACTTGGGTACATTTACAAGCAGGTTTAGCCTCTCCTTTGCAGTAACAAGCTTCACAAGGGCAAGTTCCGTGATAAAGTGCTCGGTGCCTAAACCATCAGTCAGGAGAAATAGTTTTAAAAAAGATAGAATCTTCCTCTCTCCTTTTCTCTTCCTTCCTTCCTCCCTTCCTTCCCTTTCTTCATTTTTCCTCCCCTCTCACTCCCTCCCTCCTTTCCTCCACCCTCTCCTTTTCCCTTGCTATTCCTGCAAAGAACATCATTGTTCAAATATTTTGTCCATGCTTTTTGCCCTTCTCTTAATATACATTTCTAAAAGTAGATTAACTATAAAACACAAATGTGTCTTTAAAATTGTAATAGATATTTTCCAAATTACTTTACAAAGATCTGCCTCATTTTACACTTTTATCAACAGTATGGAGTGCCTGCTTCCCCATACTCTCATCTGAGCTCTATGGAATATTTTGACAGATGGGGGAGTTTGTTCAAAGGCATGGCAAGGGTATGTGGAGTAGACATGACAAGGGTGGGAGAAGATAAATCTGAGAAAGTGGGGATGGGGTTCACTGGTAAAGAGATGTGGCATATTCTTCATCTTGATTCCATTCCTGTGGGTGTGAACCCCTTGTAATTAGGACCTTTCAAAGAAGTTATTTTTAGTCCAGATGCGGCCAACAGAATCAGGATGAGTTTTTTTAATGCAATTTTATTGAGATATAATCACATAACATACAATTATTCAAAGTGTGTAATCAGTTGTTCATGGTATCGTCATATACTTGTGCTTTCATCACCACAATCAAACTTTGAACATTTTCATTACTCCAAAAAGTAAAACAAAAATTAAAATAAAAAAGAACATCCAAAACATCCCATTCCCTTCCTCCCCCAATTGTTCATTTACTTTTTATTTAATACAGTTTAATTGATATATATTTACACTCCCTACAGTCACCCACAGTGTACAATCAGTTATTCACAGCACCATCATACAGTTGTGCATTCGTCACCAGAATCAATTTCTGAACTTTCTCTTACTCCCAGGATGAATTTTAATACTATTATTGGAGGCCTTGTAAAGAGAAAACTTCAGGAAGGAGCCAAATGTCAGTGGGAACCTGGAAGAGAAAGTAGTAGACATTGTTCCTTGGGAAAACCAAGGAACCCACAGATTGCCAGTCAGACAGAATGCTACCTACCAGAGGAAGCAAGCCTCCAATACCATGAGCCAGTACATTCCAATACATTGTTTAAGCCAGTCCATTGTGTGGTGTTTGTCTGTTACAGCAAGTCAGGCAAACTGAGAGTAGAGCCTTGGGGGCATGCTAAAGTTTTTTCCCCTATATCTAGCAGACATTTTGGGAGAGGGAGTTCCAAGTAGGAATTCTGATTTAAAAGAGTATTTTAAACTTGACTAATAGCATATGTTGATACATTACATTAATGCTGTAGCCCAGATCCTGTGACTGGTGTTATGGGGTATGGAAGGAGTCAAACTATATTTAGATTTTGCTGAGAAGGAAGATGAGGGGGCAGGGAAAAGAACTCAAATTATTGCAGGGTAGGAATGAACCAAGATAGGGACGGTGGCTATAAGGATAGGTGCAGTGGATGGCCACATCTTGAAGCCACTGGAACAGCTGTCTCAGGTCCTGTAGCAGTTTGTGAAGGCATAAGGACCCAGAAGACTGCAAAGTAAGAAATTTTTATCCTTTTAACCTCAACCTCTCTTTTGAGTTTTGCTCTTTCTACACTTCAGTCCATTGGCCTTATGGTCCACCAGGTCTGATTAGTTACTTTCTTAAGCTTTGTGGACAATGATCTCTGAAAAAGTCCACATTATTTTAATTTATTATTTCTCCCAGGAGTATTTTCATTAATAAAGAGAAAGAAAAGACAGACACTTAGAAAAAATGCATCTGTAATGGTGTCATTTCAGGGTGGGTTTCACCAAGGTAGGAGATAATTTGGGGGATGTAAAGTTCAACTTGTGCAAAGCATCACTACTTTGCTACTATGCCTCCTTTAAAATGACTTTTGGAAGAATAAATTAGGGTAGGTAGTCATAGGTGGCATTTTCTTGTAATTATGAAAATATTACAAAAAAATCTTTTTGGGAAGTAAACTTCAAATTCCTTTAGTACTATTAGTTGTGAGTTTTTTTATGACCCAACTGAGAATATGACAATTTTTTTGTGTCCCCTTGCTACACATAAAACTATTTCTTTTGACATGATTAAGTATTTTGCCATCCTTTTCTGCTTTTACTACCATTTTTCAGACAAGTATGTCATTTTGTCACTTATTCCCATTAGTTGCTTGAATAAAATTCCTTTAAGTATTTCATAAACTGAATTCAATGGTGTCAAGGAGGCTTCCTGATGTCCATCTTTTTTCTTTTCTTAAGTGGTTAATGACCATATTGTATCATTTTTACTCCCTCTTTTCCCAAACTGAGGGCAAAAATCTGCTCTCATGTCTTTAAGAGTCTGAAAATTCTTTATATAATGCTCTGTATGTCTGCCTGTTTGAGGAGCACTTCTATTTCCTTAAGAGTCTAACGTATTTTCTCTTTCTCTAAAAGTTCTTTCTGCATTTAAAACTTTTTTCAGTTATACTTTGGAAAATAACTCAAAGGTTTCACCTGTTTTTATCCATTCTCTTTTCTTTGAATGGATACTAGAAGAGTTTGTCCCAATAAATTTTTTTTTGGTGGTGGGGGTGCGTTCAGTTTTCCATTTCAAAGTTCTAGCAACACATCCTCCCTTCTTGCTGTTGGAAACTTCCCATATATTTTTTTTTTTGAAATTTCTGATGGTTTATTTTTTTTTTTTTTATTTTTTTTTATTTTTTAATCATCATTTTATTGAGATATATTCACATACCACGCAGTCATACAAAACAAATTGTACTTTCGATTGTTTACAGTACCATTATATAGTTGTACATTCATCACCTAAATCAATCCCTGACACCTTCATTAGCACACACACAAAAATAACAAGAATAATAATTAGAGTGAAAAAGAGCAATTGAAGTAAAAAAGAACACTAGGTACCTTTGTCTGTTTGTTTGCTTCCCCTACTTTTCTACACATCGACCCATAAACTAGACAAAGTGGAGTTTGGTCCTTATGGCATTCCCAATCCCACTGTCACCCCTCATAAGGTACATTTTTATACAACTGTCTTCGAGATTCATGGGTTCTGGGTTGTAGTTTAATAGTTTCAGGTATCCACCACCAGCTACCCCAATTCTTTAGAACCTAAAAAAGGTTGTCTAAAGTGTGCGTAAGAGTGCCCACCAGAGTGATCTCTCGGCTCGTTTTGGAATCTCTCTGCCACTGAAGCTTATTTCATTTCCTTTCACATCCCCCTTTTGGTCAAGAAGATGTTCTCCATCCCACGATGCCGGGTCTACATTCATCCCCGGGAGTCATATTCCACGTTGTCAGGGAGATTCACTTCCCTGGGTGTCTGATCCCACGTAGGGGGGAGGGCAGTGATTTCACCTTTCAAGTTGGCTTAGCCAGAGAGAGAGGGCCACATCTGAGCAACAAAGAGGCATTCAGGAGGAGACTCTTAGGCACAAATACAGGGAGGCCTAGCCTCTCCTTTGCAGCAACCGTCTTCCCAAGGGTAAAACTTATGGTAGAGGGCTCAACCCATCAAACCACCAGTCCCCTATGTCTGTGGTCATGTTAGCAACCATGGAGGTGGGGTAGGCGAATACCCCTGCATTCTCCACAAGCTCCTCAAGGGGGCACTACATCGTTTTTTTTTTTTTTTTTTTTTCCTTGTTTGTCTTTTTTCTTTTTTTCTTTTTTTTAACTTTCCCTTCTTTTTTCAAATCAACTGTATGAAAAAAAAAGTTAAAAAGAAAACAAACATACAATAAAAGAACATTTCAAAGAGACCATAGCAAGGGAGTAAGAACAAGACAACTAACCTAAGATAACTGCTTAACTTCCAACATGTTCCTACTTTACCCCAAGAAAGTTACATACTATAGCAACATTTCAGTGAACTTGTTCCTACTACATCCATCAGAAATTAACAGACCATAGTCATTTCTGGGCATCCCCAGAACGTTAAATAGCTTATCTGTTCTTCTTGGATTATTGTTCCCCCTTCCTTAATTGCTCTCTACTGCTAGTTCCCCTACATTCTACATTATAAACCATTTGTTTTACATTTTTCAAAGTTCACATTAGTGGTAGCATATAATATTTCTCTTTTTGTGCCTGGCTTATTTCGCTCAGCATTATGTCTTCAAGGTTCATCCATGTTGTCATATGTTTCACCAGATCGTTCCTTCTTACTGCCGCGTAGTATTCCATCGTGTGTATATACCACATTTTATTTATCCACTCATCTGTTGATGGACATTTGGGTTGTTTCCATCTCTTGGCAATTGTGAATAATGCTGCTATGAACATTGGCGTGCAGATATCTGTTCGTGTCACTGCTTTCCGATCTTCCGGGTATATCCCGAGAAGTGCAATCGCTGGATCGAATGGTAGCTCTATCTCTAGTTTTCTAAGGAACTGCCAGACTGACTTCCAGAGTGGCTGAACCATTATACAGTCCCACCAACAATGAATAAGAGTTCCAATTTCTCCACATCCCCTCCAGCATTTGTAGTTTCCTGTTTGTTTAATGGCAGCCATTCTAACCGGTGTTAGATGGTATCTCATTGTGGTCTTAATTTGCATCTCTCTAATAGCTAGTGAAGCTGAACATTTTTTCATGTGTTTCTTGGCCATTTGTATTTCCTCTTCAGAGAACTGTCTTTTCATATCTTTTGCCCATTTTATAATTGGGCTGTCTGTACTATTGTCATTGAGTTGTAGGATTTCTTTGTATATGCAAGATATCAGTCTTTTGTCAGATACATGGTTTCCAAAAATTTTTTCCCATTGAGTTGGCTGCCTCTTTACCGTTTTGAGAAATTCCTTTGAGGTGCAGAAACTTCTAAGCTTGAGGAGTTCCCATTTATCTATTTTCTCTTTTGTTGCTTGAGCTTTGGGTGTAAAGTCTAGGAAGTGGCCTCCTAATACAAGGTCTTGAAGATGTTTTCCTACATTATCTTCTAGGAGTTTAATGGTACTTTCTTTTATATTGAGATCTTTGGTCCATTTTGAGTTAATTTTTGTGTAGGGGGTGAGGTAGGGGTCCTCTTTCATTCTTTTGGATATGGATATCCAACTCTCCCAGCCCCATTTGTTGAAAAGACCATTATGGCTCAGTTCGGTGACTTTGGGGGCCTTATCAAAGATCAGTCGGCCATAGATCTGAGGGTCTATCTCTGAATTCTCAATTCGATTCCATTGATCTATATGTCTATCTTTGTGCCAGTACCATGCTGTTTTGGCAACCGTGGCTTTATAATAAGCTTCAAAGTCAGGGAGTGTAAGTCCTCCCACTTCGTTTTTCTTTTTTAAAGTGTCTTTAGCAATTCGAGGCATCTTCCCTTTCCAAATAAATTTGATAACTAGCTTTTCCAAGTCTGCAAAGTAGGTTGTTGGAATTTTGATTGGGATTGCATTGAATCTGTAGATGAGTTTGGGTAGAATTGACATCTTAATGACATTTAGCCTTCCTATCCATGAACATGGAATATTTTTCCATCTTTTAAGGTCCCCTTCTATTTCTTTTAGTAGAGTTATGTAGTTTTCTTTGTATAGGTCTTTTACATCTTTGGTTAAGTTTATTCCTAGGTACTTGATTTTTTTAGTTGCTATTGAAAATGGTATCTTTTTCTTGAGTGTCTCTTCAGTTTGTTCATTTCTAGCATATAGAAACATTACTGACTTATGTGCATTAATCTTGTATCCCGCTACTTTGCTAAATTTGTTTATTAGCTCTAGTAGGTGTATCGTTGATTTCTCAGGGTTTTCTAGATATAAGATCATATCATCTGCAAACAATGACAGTTTTACTTCTTCTTTTCCAATTTGGATGCCTTTTATTTCTTTGTCTTGCCAGATTGCCCTGGCTAGCACTTCCAGCACAATGTTGAATAAGAGCGGTGACAGCGGGCATCCTTGTCTTGTTCCTGATCTTAGAGGGAAGGCTTTCAGTCTCTCACCATTGAGTACTATGCTGGCTGTGGGTTTTTCATATATGCTCTTTATCATGTTGAGGAAGTTTCCTTCAATTCCTACCTTTTGAAGTGTTTTTATCAAAAACGGATGTTGGATTTTGTCAAATGCTTTTTCAGCATCTATTGAGATGATCAATTGATTTTTCCCTTTCGAGTTTTTAATGTGTTGTGATACATTGATTGTTTTTCTTATGTTGAACCATCCTTGCATGCCTGGAATGAACCCCACTTGGTCATGGTGTATGATTTTTTTAATGTGTCTTTGGATTCGATTTGCAAGTATTTTGTTGAGGATTTTTGCATCTATATTCATTAGGGAGATTGGCCGGTAGTTTTCCTTTTTTGTAGCATCTTTGCCTGGTTTTGGTATTAGATTGATGTTAGCTTCATAAAATGAGTTAGGTAGTGTTCCATTTTTTTCAATGTTTTGAAAGAGTTTGAGTAAGATTGGTGTCAGTTCTTTCTGGAAAGTTTGTTAGAATTCCCCTGTGAAGCCATCTGGCCCTGGGCATTTATTTGTGGGAAGATTTTTGATGACTGATTGGATCTCTTTGCTTGTGATGGGTTGGTTGAGGTCTTCTATTTCTTCTCTGGTCAGTCTAGGTTGTTCATATGTTTCCAGGAAATTGTCCATTTCTTCTACATTATCCAGTTTGTTGCCATACAGTTGTTCATAATATCCTCTTATAATTTTTTTAATTTCTTCAGGATCTGCAGTTATGTCACCTTTTTCATTCATTATTTTGTTTATATGGGTCTTCTCTCTTTTTGATTTTGTCAGTCTAGCTAGGGGCTTGTCAATCTTGTTGATCTTCTCAAAGAACCAACTTTTGGTGGTATTTATCCTTTCTATTGTTTTTTTGTTCTCTATGTCATTTATTTCTGCTTTAATCCTTGTTATTTCTTTTCTTGTACTTGGTTTAGGATTGGTTTGCTGTTCATTTTCTAGCTTCTTCAGTTGATCCATTAGTTCTTTGATTTTGGCTCTTTCTTCCTTTTTAATATATGCGTTTAGTGCTATAAATTTCCCCCTTAGCACTGCTTTTGCTGCATCCCATAGGTTTTGGTATGTTGTGTTCTCATTTTCATTCGTCTCTATATATTTAGCAATTTCTCTTGCTATTTCTTCTTTAACCCACTGATTGTTTAGGAGTGTGTTGTTTAACCTCCAGGTATTTGTGAATTTTCTAAGTCTCTGATGGTTATTGACTTCTAATTGTATTCCATTGTGGTCAGAGAATGTGCTTTGAATAATTTCAATCTTTTTAAATTTATTGAGGCTTGTTTTATGTCCCAGCATATGATCTATTCTGGAGAAAGTTCCGTGAGCACTAGAAAAGTATGTGTATCCTGTTGATTTGGAATGTAATGTCCTGTAGATGTCTGTTAAATCTAATTCATTTATCAGATTGTTTAGGTTTTCAATTTCCTTATTGGTCTTCTGTCTGGTTGATCTATCTATAGGAGAGAGTGATGTGTTGAAGTCTCCCACAATTATTGTGGAAACATCAATTGCTTCCTTTAATTTTGCCAATGTTTCTCTCATGTATTTTGTGGCACCTTGATTGGGTGCATAGACATTTACGATTGTTATTTCTTCTTGCTGAATTGCCCCTTTTATTAGTATGTAGTGGCCTTCTTTGTCTCTCAAAACATCCCTGCATTTGAAGTCTATTTTATCTGAGATTAATCTTGCTACACCTGCTTTCTTTTGGCTGTAGCTTGCATGAAATATTTTTTTCCATCCTTTCACTTTCAGTTTCTTTGTGTCCCTGTGTCTAAGATGAGTCTCTTGTATGCAACATATTGATGGTTCATTTTTTTTGATCCATTCTGCGAATCTATATCTTTTAATTGGGGAGTTTAATCCATTTACATTCAATGTTAAAACCGTGAAGGCATTTCTTGAATCGGCCATCTTATCCTTTGGATTATGTTTGCCATATTTTTCCCTCTCTCTATTAATATCCTTTATTGTACCCATACCGAATCTCTTTAGTACTGAACCTTTCTCCAAGTCTCTCTGTCCTGTCTTTGTTTCTCTGTCTGTAGGGCTCCCTTTAGTATCTCCAGTAGGGCAGGTCTCTTGTTAGCAAATTCTCTCAGCATTTCTTTATCTGTGAAAAATTTAAGCTCTCCCTCAAATTTGAAGGAGAGCTTTGCTGGATAAAGTATTCTTGGCTGGAAATTCCTCTCACTCAGAATTTTAAATATATCGTGCCACTGCCTTCTCGCCTCCATGGTGGCTGCTGAGTAGTCACTACTTAGTCTTATGCTGTTTCCTTTGTATGTGGTGAATTGCTTTTCTCTTGCTGCTTTCAGAACTTGCTCCTTCTCTTCTATGTTTGACAGTGTGATCAGTATATGTCTCGGAGTGGGTTTTTTTGGATTTATTCTATTTGGAGTTCGCTGAGCATTTATGATTTGTGTATTTATGTTGTTTAGAAGATTTGGGAAGTTTTCCCCAACAATTTCTTTGAATACTCTTCCTAGACCTTTACCCTTTTCTTCCCCTTCTGGGACACCAATGAGTCTTATATTCGGACGTTTCATATTATCTATCATATCCCTGAGGTCCATTTCGAGTTTTTCAATTTTTTTCCCCATTCTTTCTTTTATGTTTCCATTTTCCATTCTGTCATCTTCCAGGTCACTGATTCGTTGTTCAACTTCCTCTAGTCTTGTACTATGAGTGTCCAGAATCTTTTTAATTTGGTCAACAGTTTCTTTAATTTCCATAAGATCATCCATTTTTTTATTTAGTCTTGCAATGTCTTCTTTATGCTCTTCTAGGGTCTTCTTGATTTCCTTCATATCCCGTACTAGGGTCTCATTGTTCATCTTTAGTTCTTTGAGTAGCTGCTCTAGGTGGGTCTCTTCTGGTCTTTTGATTTGGGTGCTTGGGCTTGGGTTATCCATATCGTCTGGTTTTTTCATATGCTTTATAATTTTCTGTTGTTTTTGGCCTCGTGGCATTTGCTGACCTTGATAGGGTTCTTTTAGGGTTTGTAGACCAGTTGAAGTCCTTATCTCTAATTTATCAGATCTACAGCTTCGTGGAGTACACTTTCTCTAACTAACCAGCAGGTGGCGTCCAAGAGCCACCCGTTCTCCACAAGCCAGATCTCCCCTGCTTAGCCTTTTTGGTGAGTGGGGGAGTGAGTCTTGTGGGGCCCAATTGGTGTCCCAAGCTTGCGTGTGTAGTTGGTGTTGCCTGCCCTGTATGTGGGGCGTGTTTCTGGGCAGTCGGGGAGGGGGGGTGGCCCTAACAATCAAATCTCCCTGATGATCCTAGAGTTTTAAAGCTACCGCAATAGTCTAATCCTTCAGTTCAGTCCTGCCACAGTTTGTCTCTGCCACTGACCCACAAGTCTTTGGTATTGGCGTATGGCTCCTGAGACTTGCAAGTGGGCCCCTCTTCCAGGCTGTGCACCCCGGGTCCTCTGTTGAGGGATGACTGTGCTATGTCGCAGGTGAGTGCCGTCCCCCCAGGGCAGTTCTGGGCTGCTGGGCTGTGTTGGGAGGCTCCCAGTCTGCTCAAATGATGGCTGAATGGGGCTCTGTTAATTCACACTGCTCCCCCTTCCCAGCTCTGGGACATTCAGCTGAGGTTGCAGGGTAGGCTAATGTCCACGCCCAGTTTTGTGGTGTGTGCCTGTTATTTGAAGCACTTCCGTCACACTGGGTTGTCTGGGGCAGCTCTGGGCTATGGGGCTGGCGATGGGCAGGAGTGTTTCCTGTCCACCAGGATGGTGGCTGTGAGCGGACACCCCCCTTTTCTTGGGAAGTTGTGTTGTTTAGTGAATTTTCTCAGCCACTGGATTATTGCCTTTTGTCTCAGAGCTCTCTTAGTTCTGCTCTTGACTTGACGTGCCCAAATTTCAATTCTTTGAAGCTTTCTGTATTGAGCTTCTTAGAGTAATTGTTTTAGAAAAAGCAAAAAGGATTAAAAAAAAAAAAAAAAAAAAAAAAAAAAAAAAAAAAAAAAACGGCCCTCCTCAGAGATCTAATGGGTTATTGAAATGCTAATAGACAAAGCAACCAGGGCCATTAAGGAAAGGTGCCCAGGGCAGAGAGATCAGCCTTGCTTCGGGATTTGCAAATGCGCCTCAAGGCCTGGTCTCCGCCCTTCCCCTTTCTGTGTTCACCAGAACTCCAAAAATCCTCTGCTTTTATTTTGGAGTTTTTTGTGTTGTTTTTTTTCTATGCCTGTCTCCTCTCTGCTGGGCTGGCTGCTCTCAGAGTCTCTGGTGTCTGGCCTCAGTCTATCTATGGTTGGAGTTTGAATCAGTAGAATGAGTTTCCGGTAAGAGCAGCCACTGCAATTCTCCCTTCTCCTTCCTGGAGCTGACAGCCCCTCCTCCCCCGGGACTGCGCCTGGCAGGGAGGGGCGCGGGTCCCCTGGCCGCAAAAACTTACAGATTTCGCTGATCTCAGCAGTTCCACGTTTTCATGAGTGTTGTATGAAGTATGCCCAAAGACAGATTGCTCTGTGGTGTCCAGTCCACCCAGTTCCTGGCTTTTTACCTACTTTCCTGGAGGAGTAACTAAAACATACAGCTCACCAGTCTGCCATCTTGCCCCGCCTCTCCCCATATATTTTGGGTTATACTAGATTTTGTGTTGGCTCTTTCCTTTTGTATTCTTTTACATTTTTGTGTTCAATATACAAATGTAATTCAGCCCAATTTTTTTTTCTTTTTGCTTGTTTCTGACACCTTTGACAAAATTGTTCATTAAAATTTTCATATGTGCCTCCATAGATTCACAGATTGATGCTGCTCTTTATTTTCTCATTCAAGTGTGTAACTCAGCATCTTTTATTGGTTTGGCCTTCTCACTCTGCAATTAAGCCTCCTTCTCTGACTATAAGACTGCTGGGCATCCGGTTGCCCATTTAAAGGAATTTCTATTGAAAACTTGGCCAATGCTGATGGAGAAGGAGTCTGGGAAGGGCTGGTTGTTATGGATCTTGAAGGGCGTTAGCATTTAGGAGGATCTGCACACTTGTTTTAGAGGTTTGTTCTGTCGGCTTGTACAGGATGACTGTTAATGTCTAATAAAATGAGGGTGCCTGACCCCAAGCCAAAGCTAAGCAGAGTGAGGAATTAGCCATGTTAGTTTGTATTGATTAGGGGATCATGATTTCAAGACAAGTCCAAGGATACAGTGAGCTTGGCAAAATCCCTTGTTTTGGTCTCATTGCTTTCTCTGTTTTTTTTTTTTTTTTAACTCAGAATAATTTGTATGACCACGTTGGTCAATAATAATCTATTTTCTTTTTACCTGAATGTACAAAGAAGAGATTTCATCTAAAAAAAATTTGGAAATTCTATATATATTCATCCGTAAGCCTGTCAAATTCTGCAGCAAAAGCAAAAACAAAAACAAAAACAGAAACAAGAGTAAAATATACATTTTCTGGGAAGAAAGTTTTATGTTTAGTGGATATACTGTTATAATCTTTATTATTGGTGATAAGTTTGAAAGGCACAAACATTTGCAATAATATCATTAGGAATAATCATTGAGGCTTCCTCTGTATCAGTGATTTAGATATACACTAGCATTCAGTGCTTCAGAATTAACGGATTCTTTCTTTTAAATGAATTTTTAAAACACACTAAGATAGTATCCTAATGATATAGTTCCAAGAATTCTATAGATGTAACACCTGTCCTGTAATAATTTATGCTATAAGACAAAAAACAGTAACTCATGTGGTAGATTGTACGCAGTTCCCAATTATTTGATGCCCTTCCTGTAAGGGGATTGTGCATACTTGCTAGTTGCCATTTGACTTCCAATGCCTTCTTATGAGAAGAGTATATATTTCCATCCCATTGGTGAGTATATGTACTGCCGTCCCACTAAGATCCATTCCATTGGCCAAGTGTCTTATGTGGTTATTAGAACATGAGTGGAAATGATGTATGCTGCTCCCCAGCAGAAGCTCTAAAGCCAATGCATGGTTTTGTCATTGTTTCTTTCCCTCTTCAATGACGCTGATTTCCCAAGACAGTGACTGGTCCTTCAGGCTGGGTCTTGAATGGAAGACAGATGGAGCTAAGCTGAAGCCAATCCACAACAACAAGGAACAAGAGTAAGAAATAAATGTTTATTGTTGTAAGCCACTGAGATTTTGAGTTCGTTTATTCAGGTTGTTATAGCCATATAGTAGTAATCGTGAGAATCAGCAAAAAGTAGTAATTTCAAGATTGAAGGATTCCTCTTATTAATCACAGATTTAGTGAACTATTAGTACTAAAGTTTCATATCCCCTTTGTTAACTGACATCTCAATTAATTTACTGAGTACCTACCAGAGGCCACACTTTGCTAGGTCTTATGGGACTCACTGAACAAAGATGGTGTCTGCTTTCAAGCAACTTAAGATCTAGCTGGGCAGACACAATTTGTTCAAATGACATAGCAGTAATTGATTTAAGAAGGAATATAATTGGTAAAAATGTTTAATATATTCTGTAAGTGCTAACTTTAAAGTTCTACTCCTTTCAAGCAGCTGAAATTATTGTATGTACTTATACATATTTTTACTGTCCATCGTCCTAATTTCTCCCCTCCAACACTCTTATAAAATGTGACCTCCTTAAGGAAAGCACTCTGTCTTCACCACTCTATCTTCAGCGCATGGAACCAGTGCCTGGCACGCAGTAGATACTCATTAAATTTTTGTTGTCTGGTCAACTTCCTGGGGCCAAGGGGGCAGTGGAGGTGCTCACAACAGAAAAAGTTTCGGGGGGGCCTTTATTCTATTGCTGCGCTCAAAATAGTTACTAGGTACAACCCATGTGCACTCAGGATTATTTCTTCAGCACTTTCTTTAATAATTAAATGTGTATATACAGTTCTAGCTCTGCCCATGTACACAACATATTTGACCTGACTTCGCCAATCTGCTCTATTCATATTCCCATATCCTAGCTTCTTCCTCATCAAATTCAGAAATTTAATTCTAATACCAAAGTTCAGTTTGATTTGGGTTATTTATCCTTTACCAGATTGCATTAAAAAATATGCTATAGCTCTGTTTTTCACCTTATCTCATTTTTCTCTTTCCAGTGTCCATTTTTGTCTTAAAAACAAAACAAAACAAAACAAAAACAAAAACAAAAACAAAAACAGCTAACTAACACTGTAGAATATAAGAAGAAAAAAAGATCAATGAACATTGAGGTGGTGAGGGAAGAATTAATGGCAAAAGAGGTAAGCTTCAAAGATGAATGGAACTTTAATACAGGAGAGATGAGATGCAAAAATTCTATGTACGAGGAAGGAACAGATTGAGGAAACTAAGCTGTCAATAGGCAAAAGAATGGGTTGGATAATATGTGAAACAATATATTCCAGAGAAGAAGAGCAATATTTGGAGACAGATGACTTGAACTTCCATCCTGGTGAAGTGATCAGCTATCAGTTTTGTTTGCCCAACTTCTCTTCCTTAGAGCAGCATTCTCTTCTTCCTTATCCCACTTCTTATGATCCTGGCGAGTCTGTCCCTCACCGTCACTTTACCATTCCTTAGCAAGTGGGTAAACTCATGGCCTTAGCTGGACAACCCAAGTTCTCTGTGGCCTTGGGCATGGTAATTTTCTCCAAGCAGTGCCAACCTGACTTCTCATGGAGATTTGTTGTATGGATGCTGAGATAGGTGTTTCTTGCCTTTGACAAATACTTCAAAGTAGGTTTTGGGGCTTCTAGCGACCAATCTTCCCATGTTTGGAAAGACATGTTTGGGAGAACATCTATTTAGCAAATACAGGGGGTAAGAGAGATAACGGAAGGAGAAAGAGAGAGAGTAACACAAAAACAAATAAAAGCTTCTCTTTTAAGCTAGTCAGTTGTATTTGTGTCATTTACAAATGCAAGAGTTCTGTCTAATGTATCAGGTCCACCTGATGATCTTTGGCCTTTAAAATAATATCTTTCATCCTGGGTTGAATTAAATAGCAAATAAAATTAATGTATATGGAATCAGTTTTATAAATGATAAATGTTAATAGTTGTTGTTACTTAAAGGGCATCATTTTAATGATTATTAGTTAATAACCACAGGTTGTTTTTTTTTTAATAGGGAAAGTAGAAAAGTAATTGGTAAGAAAGCTAGGAGGATGGACTTAGATTTAATTTCACAACAAAAAGATAAGATTTTTGGAGAAAGAATAAAAAATTTTAATGTTTGTGTAATGGTTATTAATGTGGCCCAAGAACACAGAAAGGAATTGAGGCAAAAGAGATGGAGTCTGGGAGGCTATTTAGAAAGTCAGTATAGTGGGGAATGAGGACCAAGATGAGGGTGGTACATATTCAGAGAAAAAATATGTTAGGGTTTGGACATAGGGATGTCTTACCGTATTAGTTATCTACTGCTGTACAGCAAATTATTCCCAAATTTAGCAGCTTAACCAACAAGCATGTATTATCTCACACAGTTTCTGAAGCTCAGGAATCTGCAAATGACTTAGCTTGGTGGTTCTGGCTCAGAGTCTCTGATGAGGTTGCAGTCAAGTTGTCAGCCAGGGCTGTAGTCTCTGAAGCCTTGCCAAGGCTTAAGGATCCGTTTCCAAGCTCACTCACATGGCTGTGGATGGAGACTTCAGTCCCTCAGCATGTAGGCCTTTCCACTGAGCTGTGCAAAACGTGTCTTCCTCCACAGTGAGTGATCCAAGAGAGGGAGACAGAGGGAGAGCACAGGAAGATTGTCTTTTACAACCTAATATTGCAAATGACATAGCATCATTTCTGTTGTATGCATTGGTTACGGAGACCAACTCTCGTACAATGTGTGTGTGTGGGGGGGCTACTTAAGGTCATGGATACCAGGAGGCAGGGAATGGTGGGACCATCTAGGAGAATGTGGGTATATTTCAAGTACAGGCATTATTGAGATAAAGGCTTTGGGGTGGGGTTGGGGGCGCTAGGTTTAAGAAGGATGATGAGTTCTGGGTGATGAGATTTGGACATCTCTATTTGAGCAGCTAAGTGAAATAATTATTCTAATGTTGGAGATGTAGGTCAATGTGGATGTGGAAATGTGCTTTTCAGGTAATGTTTATTAAGCAACCACCAGAGATGGGATCCATGCTCCCAAGCAGTTTTCAGTATATCAGGGAAGACATACATTAATATAAAAAGGTGGACTCATAAAAGTATACTTGAGAGAATGCCATTCATTGAAATTTTTGCGTGTGTTTTATGTAGATATATTTACACACCATACAAACCATCCGAAGTATAAAATCACTGGCTCATAGTATCATCACATACTTGTGTATACAACCCTATGAACAATTTTAGAACTATTTCATTGCTCCAGAAAAGAAATAAAAAGGAAAAAGAAAGCCAAATCTTTCCATACCCCTTAACCCCCACACCTCCATTATTGAATCATAGTATTGGTGTTCTTAAAAGAGTAAAATATTACCGTTAACTATAGTCCATAGTTTGCAATAGGTAAAATTTTCCCCCATAAAGTCCTCTATTTTTAATTCTTTCTAATAGTGTCTTACAATTTTTCTAGTTCATGAAAGAACTTGTTTATATTTGTAGAGTTAATCATTGGTATTGTCCACCACAAAGATTCACTATGTCATATATTCCCATGTTTTAAACTCCAACTTTCCTTCTGGTGACATACATGACTCTAAACTTTCCCTTTTCACCACATTCACACACCATTCAGCACTGTTAATTATTCTCACATTTACAGGCTACTGTCACCTCTGTCTATTCCCAAACTTTTAAGTTCAACCTAGTTAAACATTCTGCACATATTAAGCAAGTGCTCCCCATTCTTTAGCCTCATTCTATATCCATGTAATCTATATTCTATATTTCATGTCTATGAGTTTACATATTATATTTAGTTCCTATCAGTGAGATCATATGATATTTGTTCTTTTGTGTTTATTTCACTTAACATAATGTTACTCATTGGATCTTGAGATTTGCAAATATCATAATAGCAAAAGGAAATTTAGATAAAGAAACAAGGGGGGAACATTTTACTGTCTTTCTGGTTTGATGTTTTAAGGGGTTACTTTCAGGCTGCCTTTGAACCCATATTATTAATTTAAATAGGTAAAATAGTCTAGCTTTAATGAATGTATATACTAAATGCTCTTCAAATACACACTATTCTTCTGTGTTTAGATATTCCCTTCTTTCCTTCCTTCCTTCTTTCCTTCCTTCCTGCCAATTCCTCTCTTTGTTTCTTTTTACATTTTTTATAAAAGTGTTCGGCTTTTCACATGTACACTCAGAAACATACATTGGTATATAGCAATGTAGTAAAGAGTTTTGCAAATGATGAACCAATATACTATTCTAGAGTTTTCTTCTTTATGTTTCATTTAATGTCTGCATCAGTTTATTTCAAATTAGTGAATACAAGTAGAATTTAGTTGAACTATACCCTCAAAATAGGCCCTAAAATTGGGTAAGAATATAACAATCGTCAGTGACAATTAAGTAAGATTCCCCACAATGATCATCAAATAGATATCCTTTTTATGTCCAGTATGTCAGACAATGCTATTTTTTATGTTTAGGGCACATTAAACTTTTTGTTTTATTTATTTAATTATTTTACCTTTTTTCCTAGTATTTTTTGGGGATGGGATAATTTAATTTTCCAATGTTTTATAGAAGTGTAAGGAGTTGGTTTCTTTTTCCTGGATTGAAAACTCTTGCTTTGCTGGAGCCCCAGCCTCATTCAAATTGTGCTCCCTAATTTCTATAGCCTCTGTATAATCAGATAGCCGTAAATTGAGCCAGTGCTCCAAATGACGTTTCACACAGAGCAAGAATGATTTTCACTGGCTAATTTGAGATACCTCCATTTATCCTTGACAGGAAGGCATTTTATCCTGTCTATTCAAGATTCTTTTTAGCAGCATAACAACTTTGTGAAATTTATTCTTTACCTAGCATCCTTTTAACTCATTTTTTAAAATGTGCATTTCTATTGAGGATTTTGCATTTGTGATATACATATATATGTGTATATATATGTATGGACAGATAAGTTTTACTTGTATACAAAATACACACAAAATCTGCCAACATACTCCCTTGCATTCCATGGATTTCCTTAAAATTAGATGCTATATTAAATAGTTCATATTTTGAGAATGCAAAATACAGGAGCATACTTTGCAGTCAGTGAGCTCTCAGGACTGAGAAAAAAGAAAACAGCATTGATAAAAGCATGACACAGCTGGAAATTTATGCTGGTAAATATCAATTGAGATCCCTGAACTGCTAACAACTTCCTCTCTGGGAACACTCTGTAGGCTTTTCAAATGGACTTTGCACATCTACATATGTAATTAATCCATTGTGCAATGTTATTGAAATGCATCTGGATGACTTTCCTGTGGCAAACGGTTCCATTAAGTGGGCGGGTGGGGTGCTTTTAAAAATTTCTGGTTAGTCTCTCCGATGTAATTGCTTTCGGCTAATCCCATTTTAAAGGTACTTGGAAAGTACATTGCGTTTGTGAATTAAATTTAATTCAGCACTTCCAAATGGAGGAAATGGATTGGGCTTGTATAGGCCATAGGTTTATGTGAGCTCTTTCTCCTCTCTTTTTCCTACCCCAGCCTCCTTCCTTTTCTATCCCCTTGCCTGCTCCGACAACCACAAAACACACGTTAAACTGACCTATATATGATTTTTAAAAATTCTCTCCCACCCCCCAGTTTGGAGAATAGCAATGCTTTGCCAGTGGTCCCTTTCATGTTCTGATTTTTATTCACCATCATGTCTCAATTTAGGGGATTGAGACATGGCAGAAACAACTCCAATCTTGCAAAATGATTTTAAGTTAATGAAAAATTTTAATGCTAACTCATATGTGATGAATGTTACTAATTTGGGACATTATCCCTTTTGGAAAAACTGAATCAAAGAGGTGCGTAGACCAAGCTTTTAATAGTTTCTCTAGCTAAACTGTGCAATCATGGGGGAGAGAAGCCATTCAAAACCATATATTTCTTCTTTTTTTTTAACCAATAAGCATGCTTTATTTTTCTAATCAGAACCAAATAATTATTGAACAAAAAGAGGTGCCCAGATAGTTTTCTGAAAAAGGATTTTTCAGAGCTAGTTGTTTTCACAGGCTAGGTGGTTTCTAAGAACATCTTTCTCATCATTTAAATACTTGATAACTCTCTAAGGAACAGTACTCCCAGAAACCCATGACTGAGTCCATCTTGGGACATATGAATTTAACATAGTCCAGAGAGGAAATCTTTTCCCTTGATTTAATGTTTCTAAATGTGAATTCTAGGGTGGCTGATTCAAATCTGAGATAAATGCCTAGCTGGTGATTGAGGGAAATTTCTGTTCCAACTCCTCAGAGAACTTTGCAACTCCAAGGGCCTTTTTTAGACACCCTCAGTGCTCATCAGTTCTTATCAGATGTGGATTTTTGTCGGAAATAAAGTGGTACCTGTAAGGGAATAAACGCTCTCTCGGTTCTGGAGGAGAAAAGAATTTATTTACGATCTTGCAAGATGGGGCGTCCAGCCAAACACGCGGAAGGCTGGCGCACCAGAGGAAGAGAATGGCGATGTTTAAATCTCCTACTCCTAATTCGCAAGTCCCTCCCCTGTTTCCCCATTGACTGGGTACTACAGAGGTTACAGCCTATCCGAGAACACTAACTAATTCATCTTTTGAGATTTTAATTTGTACAGCCAATCCCAGAGAGCCAACTAGCTCATTATTGAGATTTTGAACTGATTAGCCAATGCCCCCCCCAAATTTTTATTTTTTTGCTGTGAGTTCCCGCCTCTGATACTACCTCATGTCTCTTTACATCAGGCAGATTCTCTCTTCTCTTTGTCTGGGGCTTGTTTAGACTGGTTTTGCCTCCATTTCCCTTATTCCATGCTGTCTCTATGTGAAAACGAAACTTATTCCTTTCTTACAATTTTGACAACCTGGATTTTACTGTTTATATTTGCCTCTGGAGTTGACTTCACTGAAAAGGAAAACTGCCCCTCCTCAACTTCCAAGCCACTGTCTATTTCTCTTATTTGCATAGCCTGTGATGCTTTTATCCAAGCTTCCCAAGAACTTATTAATAACTTCAATGTCCAAATTCATAAGTGGTGTGCAATTCTGGTAATGAACACCAGGTGATCCCACATCTCTCACTTGACAGCTGGACTCTAGTATTGCTGTCAGACAAAATGGGCTCCCTGCCCAATGTGCACAGGAATCGATTCTGTGACAAGAGGGTTTCAAAGAGAGGAAGGTTTATTACATGGCTGTCTGTAAGGAGACAGGAGAAAAGCAAGCTCAGATCTGTCTTCCAGAGTCAGAAGGGTTTAGGGTTTTTATGGGATTTAGACAAAAGGAGGTGGAGACAGTGACATTGGCAGAAATTGATTGGAAGTGTGTGAGTACAGGCCTGGAGACTGACAAGAGCTGAGGTAAGCATTAGGTTACAGTCTACAGCAGTGTTGTAAATAATTTGATTACATAAGATAACAAGTAAAAAAGACTAAGCTAAACAAATGGACTATAAGATATGACAAAAACCCTGCTGGGGCAGGTAGATTGTTACTGATTACAGCAGTGTTGTAAAACATAAGATAACAAGTAAGGGAATGGAAGTAAATTAAAATTACATTTATAATTAAAATCTTTGGTCAGCAGTCATGGTCTACAGGAAAACAGAGGCTTTTCCCAAGGACCCAATGGAAGGGTCCCAAATGGAAATGGGCTAATTGGCAATAATTATGGCTATACACAGTACTGGCTCATTTAGATTTTTTGTTCATAACTACTATGAGCTGCCATCAGGAAATATTTTTCAAGACTTGGGAATAGGCATAAGAGCTCACTGGGTGTCCTTTGGTGGAGTGCTATAGTGCTGTGTTCTTTGACTTTCTATTACCTAAGCTATTTTGTAACTGTAGGAGTAGAAATAAACTTGTTCAAAACTGAAAGCAATGCAAATGATTTTTGACAATAGACATGCAAATTAATTTTGCCTGGTAGAGAAACAATTGACTTCCTTGCTACTGAAACTATAATCATAAATATTATTTTTATTGCCCTATAAGATATTAAGCAGTTTTGCATTTACTAGCAAATTCATTCAGCATTCCTGTTTGCCTATGCATGTCTTTATTCTTCATATTCTCTGTTGAACTAGTTTTAAATATCTTAGTTTCCTTCAATAACTGACTTAAATAAATACATTGATGTGTTTATTTTATTGTTACATTTTAATCTTTGGAAAGTTGTACTTTATCACTCCACAAAATCAAGGCACAAGTATAGCTTTCTTTATTTCTATTATTCTTTTGGTCTTTTCTTTCTATCTAATAATATTCTATTTTTCTTTATTTTTCAGTTACTTTCTGGAACCCCAAGTACCTTAACAACAGTATCTCCCTCCAAAGGCTTTCCTTCTGCACCCCTTACCATGACTTTTCTGAGGATCCCATGTTCTCACAAACAACGAGCCAAGAGAGAATTGGTGCCCATTAATTGACACATGGATGTCCAACTGAAGCTTGGTCCTATACCGATGGATTACGGTTTTCCACCCACAGCTGCACTGAACTCTCAGGTTCTGGGTGTCTTCTCTGAAGGAAGCTGATCTAACTCTCTCAGAGAAAAACTTGACTATGCATGCAAGATTAATGAGCTGCAAGGTTGCTGAAACACTGCTCTGACAAGTCAAAATTGATCCTATAGCCTGTGTCAGGACTGGTTCCATCATGCAGTATCTCCTCAACCTATAACTGAACCCTCCATTCCTTTCAGTAACCATCAAGGGATATGGTAGTTTTTCTTTTACTTTTGCAAAATCAAATTAATATCCTTTTCTTAGATAATTGGGGCTTCTTTTCCTCTAGTTATCTTTCTAAGGATAGACAACCACTTTGGTGGTTCCAAGATGGTTTTTCCATTGAGGATAAAACAGTGAAGCAATTGCCATGCTGCACACTAAAATAGAGAAAAATTCCCATAAATTTCAACTTTGGTGTGGCATTCTCAATCTGGAGGGCATCCTGACAAAAGGTTTCATGTGATTATAAATCTTAGGTTATATAGTACCTTTAGACTGCAATATAAATAGGTGATTCTCAGTTTCTTGGATGAATCCAAAAATCTTGGAAAGTATTCCTCACCCATGCACTGCCTTAATGATCTCAGGGCCCTGGCATGACAGAAATATTAATGGATCCATTACGGGGTCCTGCCTTCAACCAGAGAGCACATAATACTGTAAATCTGGAGTGGACTACAGATATCTAGTCACATCCCTGCAATGTGTGTGGAGGAGGGAAGACAAGGGAATTGAGGCTCAGAAGATCAGTGACTCACTCATTCATGGAATCAGTGGCAGGGCCAAGACAAGTTCCTCATTTTCTTGGTTCCTTTTTCACTGTTTCATCCTGGTCAGCCCCTTGCAAAACTTGATTTCCCATCAACCCTCGGACTTCCCAGTTGATGTGGACTATTCATATAGTCAGGTTATATGCCACTGGTTTCTCCCGGTGTAGAAGGCGCACTTCCCAAATCTGGGTTTGTTGCTCGGTGTGGCCAATAGAAGTCACACCGAACCAGGCTGAAGAGGAACAGATCGTTTATTTATGCCAGCAGGAAGACAGGGGAAGCTTTCCCAAATCTGCCTCCCCGAAGTGTTTCTTCAATTGGGGTTTATGCCCAGGTTCAGAGACAAAGAGAGATAATAATTTAATTAACATGCAACAAGAGTGATAGAGGTTTGGGGCAATCTCCCAGTGATTCTTTAATTGGCTAAACTCATTAGAGACAAAGGGAGTTAATTATTTTAGTTAACATGTAACAGGTTTGGAGAACTTTAGCAGTTTAGTTATTTCCTGTTTTCTTCAGGAGCTAGGTTACACCTGTGAAAGGTGCTAACTACATTTACCTACTGTTTTAGACTTTACATTTACATATTGCTCCTTTATGAGAATAAGAGCTTCCATTATAGCCTGTTTTTAGCTTTGAAGGTTACCTTTTAAGGCTATTTTACCATTTCCTGCTTGCTTACAGTTTTAAGATTATATTTTTAAAAGTCACTTACACCAGAGGGAAACTCACTGGAGTTGTTTCTGAATCTACCTCTGAGTTCAGGGGAAAATGTTGCAAGGACTAAAAACACCCCAAGTGATTCTATGCTAGAGGTGGTGAACTTCCCGTATATCAGGTCTAATACTAATTACTTACACATATGCCTCAGCATTCAAATACATGACAACTTGGATAATTGTTGTTACAGTTTCTAAGCTACAGATAAGGAAGCTGAACTTTTAAAACACTGACCGAAATACTACCAGAGAATATGGGCCAGAGAAGGGACTTAACCCCCAGACACGTCATATCTTCTTGAAAGGGCATGAAACAGCATAGACTTTAAATATTGAAAGGCATTGATGTATAGAGTATTGAACTACATAGTTTTGAGAAAATTTTTCCTTTCCCAAAAGCTAGGAGGAGGACCTGTATGGATAAGTAGTAAATCATCTTGTTGTGTATAAATGTTGCTACTTAAAGCTAGTGTTCCTGAGCACTGGTTTGGAATTCTGGAGATTTGATTCTTATTTTAGATATTAAGGTATTATTCAATACACTTGAATAAATTTTGACATGCTATTTAGGCTCTCCAGATGGAAGTTTCCTCACATATAAAATGTGCTATTAACCTGTGAGACGACTCCCAGTTTAGAGACATCCTGTGTTTCTCTGAATTAGGATTAGAAGTTAGGAGGCATGGTTTCCAGCCTTGATTTTATCTCTGTATGACCGTGGTAAGAGTCTCAGAAACTTTGTTTGTAAAATAAAGATAACTTTTGAGCCTTGTCAGCTTTAAAAGTGTAAAATGCATTGGAACAAAATATTCAAAGAGAATAAATCAACTCAGGGTTCTTTGCCACTTAGACATCATCAGCATACCAGGCTTCTGATGATTTCAGCTGATAATCTCTATGCAATTATTTTGCTTAGGAAGTCTCAGTCCTCCTAAATTGTATTTTCCCTGCTGTGTGGCTTTCTCAGTAGCTGCCATTTGGAAAAGAGGATTGCAACAATAACATCTGATAGCAAAACTCAGGAATCTCTGGAAATTGCTTCCAATTTTTCCAGAAGTTCAAATAGTAACTCAGGCTCAATCCGAAAACTAAGGGAGTTAAAGATAAATACTAAGGATGGATTTCAATCAGAGAGTGATTGTCAAAATGGATATGTCACCCTGCGTACCACCATGCATGCCGAGACATACAATAATTGCGATGTGCTAATTTATAGACATTTATAGACACACACACACACACACACACACACACACACACACACACACGCACACCCCCACCCCCCACATCACATCTCACAGTATTGGGTGGAATAAATATAACTCAATAGCTGTTTATAATTGATGGCTGTGCTGTGACAGTTAGTACAAACAAAGCTACCAACCACTTTTTTTTCTTGTACCTGTTCAATTAGAAAAAAATTTTAAACACAGGCAGTGAAAATTACTGCAAGAATAGAATAACGTGAAGGAGAATTGAAGACTTTCCTTTGAAAACCCCACTTTTAAATCAAGGCTGTAAGCCAGAATGCTATGTAATACTACAGTTTAAAGAAGTAAAAAAGGAGTCTATATTAGGAATGCTTAGGGATTCAGTTTCACATCCAAGTAAAGAGTGCATTTAATCAACCCACATAATATACCCACACAACAGCCTCACTAATAGTTCAACTGTGCTTCCTCAATTTCAAGGAAAGCAAATCAGTTAGACTGACTTTCCCCCATTGAATGAACTATCTGGTTTAACATATTTTGAAGCTGCATAGGCATGTATTTAGCTATGTTTATAATTTTACCCTGAATAAAATAAAGAGTTCAATAGGCAGGTAAAATGTATAAAATGGGGTTGTAAAGGGTACTGGCTAAAAGTATAGCCTTTTGTGTCAAACAGATCTAGGTTCAAAATGTGGTTCTCTCATTTGCTAACATTGTGACTTTAAAAAAGTTCAGGAGGTCGGTTACTGACACAGAAGACTCAGGATGTAGAATAAGATGGACCTGAATTCATCAATCTGCCTCTTATTAGCATACGACCTTGGGAAAGATACAACCATTCTGAACTTCTAGGTTTTCATCTATAAATTAGGGATAATGGTGAATATAGCTTATATTGTGGTGAAGATAATTTGTGACAATACATTTAAGTGCTTAGCATACTGATTGTATTACTAAGTATGTGATAATGGTTTCAAGTGATGACGGGTCCATTAAGGCACAGGTCTGGTGTCTTCCACAAACACCTCAGGCATCCCATTTGTTTGGGATCCATGGCACAGCCTGGAAAGAATGATTCAATTCTTCAGGACATCAGAGGATCAAATTAGATTGAAAGGAACCAGTGTGTTTGTGGCCAAGGATGTTTCTTTTGGTCACAGAATTTCTAAAATGCACAGAGAGAACAGTAACGGTAACCTCATTGTAAAAGAATATCTCATAAGAATATCTTATGAATATCTCAGATTGCTGGGTGTCAGTTAGAAACTGAATTCCTAAGTATTGCCTTGGCTAAGGAGGAAAGGAAAATAAGTGGGCACCAATCTGTAAGCACTGGCTATACATTTAAATCTCAAGAATTGAGATGATCAAAGTTAATCTGAGAAATTTTCAAATTTAGGAAACTACTTGAGATGCTGCAATTTTGACCTGCGGTGCATCTTGATTTTTAATGTTTCACAGTTTCATAGTGAACAAACAAATCAGCAGAGTCTTGATAATTAAAAGTTGTTAATGTTGCTTTTCCTTTTTCCTCATAAATTAAACTGATTTGACTTAGGAAGAAGAGAAGACAGAATTTAGTTATTTTTGGTAATTGCCATGTTACAACATTGATAATTTGCTCAATTTTCCTGCAAAATTGCCTAGTTGAGAACAACTAAGCAGATGTTTCTTTGTTCTGCTGCATTCATTTACTCATCTTTCAGCCAGCCCTATGCTCACGTCCCACTCCTAAATAGCACTGGTGTTAGAACAAGCAGACTCCCAAATCCATAGCCTTTCCCTTCTGGGAATGGAAAGCCAGAACAGTATCTCTCCTTTTGAAAACTTCCTTAGTTGATACCTACTTTTTCCAGAAGAGGGTGCTCAGAATATTCTCAAGAACCAACACCTTTGCCTTATAAATGTAGTCAGACCTTGCTAGAAAACTTTTTTTTTTTTTTTTTTTTTTTTTGTTTCAGGCTGCTAATCTACTTTTCGCTCATAATTAACAGGGAAAATTCATTCTTACCTAATATTCTCTCCTTAATTTTCCCCTCTTAAAAAAAAGTCTCCATATATATTGTGACAAAAGTAAAACGATGACCAGTTCTTAAGAGATTGTTGCTAATCCTGCTGTTGGTGCGATTGTCGTTTGTAGCACAACACTAAAAGTCAGTAAGTAGCTGCCACATCCAGGATTTCTTGTTTCAGTGGTGATTCAGTCCTGAGTCATGTCACACGCGGTCGGTGGGAAACTCACATGCACCTCCTCACCTAGGTGATTTGTCCTCACGTGCACATTCAAGAGTAAGGCAGGCTGTGACCTGTTGAATGGTGCCTACCACTTGCTCTTGCTTCTCCCGTTTTATGCCACAGTTGCCCCTTGTATTCTCTGTATTACCCAAAAAGAGTTTCCTTCTTTACATGATTATCCATTTAGACAATTGGACATCTTTAAATTCTACCATGTAACGTCTAGACCTCCAAGGCTATTTGTAGCAGTAGTTCTTGATCCTAGCTGTGCATCAGAATTGTCTGTGGAACTTTACAAATATGGATGATCAGATTTCTCCCTGGAGTTCTGTTTTAATGGATGGATATGTTGTAATGTTGTGGAGTTTGGAGATAGACACAAATATTTAAGCTTTTTAGAAGATACTGATGTAGTCAGTTTTGAGGATTCCTACTCTATACTGTTGCAGGTAAAGATTAAGATAAGACTTAGACCATTAACAGCATCCTTATAATGGAGTTCATTACTCCATGGGCTGGAATACTGTGATAGTTACACAAAAACTGGGAAGAAACTGGAAGAGATCAGGAGCCAGTTTAAATATTCTTAAAGTATTTGGGAACCCCCCTTGTTTCTTTCTACCTCTGGAGTACAATTCGCTACAGAATCATGGTTGTAGCTTTCATTTTTAATTTTTCTAGCCTCACCCTTTCCCTATATTCTTCAACTTGGAGCATTGCTTTTTAGTTGGTAGTATCCAACTCTACTTACATTCCCTTGCGAAACTCATATGCACCCATAGTTTCATGTAACAACCATCTTTGGAAGACATTAACTTGAGATAGCAAGAGCTCTGATTCTGGGGTGGGATTTTCATGCAAGTGGGACAGCTCTACTGGATGGTTTTGCTGTCAAGCAAGGTAAAATTTCCCCTAAGAACACACTCTTTCTCCTCTTTTCAGCACTATTGGGGGCACTGTTAGATGAGACTTTTTTCCTCTATGGCACGTAGTAATGTTTTGAATACTGACAGTCTTCAGTAAAGCTGGTAAAAATGTCCTGAAATACTAGTAAAATAGTAAAAATGTCAAATTATGCTTCATTGAATTCCTTTTGGGAAACAAGATTTCTGCCTAGAATAGAAAAAAGTTAAAATTTAATTGAAAAAATAACCCAAGTTGTTGAAATGTGTATTCTGTGTTTATGATCGTCTCAGGTACAATGTGGTAGCCGTGAGCCTGACTGCTGTGTGCTTTATGATCAAATGCTGGCTCTACTGTTGCCTGTCTTATTTCTACAATTCTATTCCCCTGATTAAATGCTAAAATATATGTTCCAAATTCTCACAAGTGTATATGATCAGAGAAGGGGGGATTGATGAAGGTGGGAAGTGGCAGGATATGGAGAGGAGGGGAAAAATGGGAAGGCCGTTTGAGAGGAGGAAACAACACAAGCAAAGGCAAGAACGGCCAAGACTATGGCAAATTAGAATGATTAGGGAAGAGTTGATACACTTCTTTAGTATTTCCCCATGCCCTTGTGTGGTGTCACATGGTTATATGAATTTTAAGGAAGCCAGAGTTGTAGAATGGAGGCCATTGGCGTTATGTAAGCTCTCTTCCTTCCATCTCAAGAAAGGAATGGCCCCCTCCTTTGAAAAGTGGAAAATATTAAGAATTTCTGTTGGAAAAGTACTGTGATATTCAATCACATTAAATCAGAGTTTTCATATTTTAAAGTTTTTTTTTTTTTTTTTGACTTGAGGTCAGAGTCTTGTATTATAAATCAAAAGAGAAACAGTTTAATTCAGTGACAGCTATAAAAGATTTTCACTCTTCACAGAGCTCTTGAACACCCACCTGAAGGTCATGTATCCACCTGTTACACGCCAGCTTGTGGTTCCACAGTGATCTGAGGGGTTACTGTGGGAGGATAGCAGAGAGGATAGGTGTGATGTTCTATCAAAATCTTTTTGTCTTTTCATGTGAACACAACCATCCAACCTCCCTTCCTTCTCTCAACGGTAAGGCAGAAGTATGCTTTCACCAAGTATCAAGAGTAGGAAATTTGGTCTAAGTCTTTCCAAAGCATCCCCTAGTAGCAGGAATTCATCAAAAAAATCTTTACATTAATGCTATTAAAGTACTTAACTTTAAATATTAATTTTTTTCTATTTACTGCTAGCTAATATATTAGAGGTGATCTCTTTATTTGTTCATTTATGAACTTTATGAACTTTTTTTCTATATTTCTTCTCTACTCTTTGGCCCTAGATAGACTGTCAAAGAATTTGAAGGTTTTTTTTTTCCCCAATAACCCTTTATCCCAGGGTGAAAGAGAATGTTGTAACAGAAAAGTAGACTGCTTTCTAGAATTAAACTGTCAGTGGTATTAAATAGCACCCATCTCCAAGAAATCACTTGCACTTTGTGATATGGAAGAAAATTTGATTTAATAGGGTCATTTTGAGGAACGCTGCAATAGAGGTCCACAAATATTCCCAAGAGAAGACAGCAGGGTATATGTTTATGAAAGTAGGCTCTGAAGTCAGGCTGCTTAGGTTCGAATCCTGAATTCACCAGTTGCTAGTTTTGTGACTCTGAACAAGTTATTTTACTCCTCTGGGCTCAATTTCCTCATGTTTGGTATAAGGAAAATTATAATACCTTCCTTAAACTAATTTTATGATATAACACCTGTAAGATACTTAGAAGAGGACTCAGAGCATAGTAATTCTCGACATCTGTGTTTGATTATTACTGACAAATCCATTTTCTTTCTCTTACACTCCACTGAGAAATAGGCCTTATTTGAATATGCATTTTGGTACCAGGTTACCACAATGATTTACCCTTAAGCCTGTTAAACCTTTGATTGTATAAGCAGGTTCAGGAAATTTAGTAGTGAATCTTTTTAAAAATATCCTCCTTTATGTGTTATCGCTTGACCTCAAATGGTTTCCCTAGGATAAGGAGAACTTTTACCCAATTTCCAACAGGATAACAAGCTCAGCATAATTTTCACAGCATATTTCCTTTGCAATATTCCATTTTGGTCATCTGAAAGTTCACATTTTTCTTATCTCAGGAAGTTCAGGTCAGTGTAAGAAAATATTGCTCTAATAAAGTAAATGATTTGGAAGGAGAAATTCTAACCTCTTTGGCTTTCCACTTTCAATGGCCATGATAAAAAATAATTGGTACTGAAATCTTTTGGCTCTCCCTGGCCAACCTAATGACTTGAGATCTTCTGGAACTAGAAGAAATCTTGAGGCTCACTTAATCCAAATCTCTCTTGTCACAGATGAGGGAAGTGAGGCCCAAAGAGATGAAGGGTCATATTCATTGTGTCTCAGGAAGGTGGTAGCTGAATCTAACTTTAATTTGGGAACTTTGAGTCCAAGTCATTTTTTTTTTTTTTTGTCACTACTCAGAGCAAGAGACATTCCTTTAAGAGTGAGGAAGAGGAAAGCTATAAGATGCACATCCAAGTATGTTTTTGAAATACCGATGTTATAAATTTTATAGTTAAGTGGAAGCTTTTTTGAGAGCTATCTATTTGTAAGCAAAATTTAAAGTGAGGTTGCACCAGGGAACTTTGGAAAGTCACTAAGTACTTACAGTCCATGGAGATTATTGAAGAGGTTATTCTGTTTAGCTGATGTGGACTTTTTTGTAGATTAAGAAAGAATGTTTTCTTTATTGAAACTAATTAATTCCAAATGAATAAACCATTTGGGAATGGAGAGAGATGAATGCTCATGTTTCTTTTTCATTCGGAAATTATCAGGAAAAGGCAGGTGAGGGAGAAGTTAACTGTACAACTTGAATTTTTATGTCACTAGTGTTGACCACAAGATTTTTGAAAACCTAATTAAAGCATTGCATTTATGTTATTAAAATAACCTAAGAAGCTATGATTTATGGATGGGTTCTTCAAAATCTTACTGTATAAATATATTAGTTGAATCCAGTGCAATCTTGGTTAGGGTTATAGAATATTAGACACTGAAATCTAATAATGTTGGAAGAAGTTTTAGAAGGCTTAGGCCAGGAGCAGCTGAATTCAGAGGAAAGGGGCTGCAAAATCACACAATTTGAGGGAATAGTCTGAGAGTTCTTTTTGGCATAGCAACTATTTTTTTAAAAGGTTCAATGTGTTAGGGTTACAAGAAAAATCTCCAGAAATGTCAACATAGCAGTTCTCATGTACCTGTCCCAAGTCCCTAGCTAATAAGGAGTCTCAGCTCCCTGAGTAGATGACTTGATTTGCTGGGGCTAGTATAATTTCTTTATTAATGGGCATGTGTCTTTAACCTTGGGAAGGCTTACTGTTAAGAATTGAGGGCATAAAACAAATCAAATTCATAGTATCAACACTTCTTAGTTGTTAGGACCAATTTGTTTATATTTAGTATTTTAAGTAATTATAACATTCAAGAGAATTTGACACATAGAGAATCTAAGAGATTAGACTCATGATTCCAAATTAAAGAGTGTGTAATTGCTTGGTTAAATTTAGATTTGTTATTTTAAATGGAAAGGCATAAGATAATTTAGTAACACTTGTATACAGGATTATAATGTTTAAGAGAACTTGAGGATCACTATATTTATCAACTGAGTTTATCACATTTACTAGAATTGTTAATCTGTAGGAAGTTTTTGTCTGTAAGCGAGGCCATTGAAATGAATATAAGGAAAACATAATAAATTAAATTCATAACTACAGTTTAAAATATTCAAGAGTATTTAATTGAGTTGTAAAAGCCCCCAGAATAATGGCTGCTGAAATTACTATATTTATATATAGAATAAAATAACAGAAATCCAAGAATTTAAGGAATTTTATTGTTATTTGATCATTAAAAATGAGATGCTACTAAACAATAAAAAACAAAGGAAGAACAAATAGACTGGTTGTGCAAAGAAGACTCTCTCAAGGGCACAAAGAAACTCATTAAGACATTAGTCAAGACCATTTAAAATTCAAACTTTGTTTGTTTGTGTGTTTATTTTGGCTAAATAAAGAATTTTTTTTTCAGGGTGTATCCAACATGTTTATTGGGATGGTGTCCCACTCATCTTGCTCCAGGGTGCTTTTAGTGCTGCTTCTGTGTGAAGGAGCTTCCTGCTGTAAGCCTGGCTTTTCCTCCAGGAGGCTGGCAGAGAACAGTGGAACGGCCAACACACAAAACTACTGTCTACACATGGCTGAAGACCTGGTGATTTTATAGCATCCTGGGCATTTCACATCCACGAAGTAGGAATTGAGGCTCTGCACCAAGTGCTTCTCCTTGTTCTTATTCTCTGCTTCTGGGCAGGGATAAAGGAGGTCCTTTGCAAGAGGCATGTTCTCGTGGGGAGGTTGTCATCGCCGAAAAGGCAAGAATATTTTTATTACTTAATGGAAAAAGATTAATATAAACCACCCATTTAAAAGGTAGACTGTGCATCAGGGGAAAACAGAATCCACACATATGAGGCTTCAATAGTTCTACAAATATTCTTGCATCTCTACTATCTTCAAGTACTGTTTTAGATACTAAAAACACAACAGTGAACTTGCCTTCCTGGTTCTTGCTATCAGGAAGCTTAGTGTCTAATTCACAAGGCAGACATGAATCGAGAAACCAAATGAATAAATAACCAAGAGTGGAAAGAGAAATCATAAGAAAAAGTACACAGGGACTCTGAAAATACATCCTAGGGGAATCTGTCTTACCAGAGCAGTGGAAAGCTTCTGCGAGTCAATAATCATTGAACTGAGATCTGAAGAAGGGGTTTTTATTACCCAGATGGAGGATCAAATATGGGCAAAGATCACTAAGCAACATCATGAGAGGAAACATGCCTGTTTGCTCACCTGACTGTTTTATCCCTGGAAAAGTTCTCAATGAATGGTCGTTGAAACAAGCAATGGGGGCCTCTGCTGGAGGGGCATGGCCTTAGGACACCTAGAGTAAAGAGGATGAGAGGGAGAATGGTGTGAGAAGGGGCTGGGAGGTCAGTAGTGGTGTTAAGTGCCCAAGGTCATGCAGCTACTAAATGCAGGACCCAATTTTAGACTTAGATGATTTTGTCTTCATCACCTGCAATCTTCACCAATAGGTCAGCTTCATCTTCTAAGTTCCAAGCAACTAGCTAAGACAGAACCCTGTGTGGCAACATATGGATTGATCCACCCACACAACCATGGGGGGAGAGGTTCATAGTGGGTGGAAAGCAACGGGGAAGCCAGCATTGTATTTCTGCCCCTGAGCATATGCTTTTTATTCAGGAAAGAGTGCTTTTGCCTCAGAACCTCAGCAAGGATATTCAACTTTCCTCCATTTCTTTTGTGTTGGTGAGGCATCATAAAAAGGGAGAGATCCTGAGGATTGTTTTCTATTTCCTGTAGTACCATTCTGACCCTATTATCTTGAGAGTTTATCTAGCTTGCCTGAGGTAAGAATAAATAGAGATCTCCATTGATAACAACTAGCGTTCATATTGTCTGCTATAGTTCAAAATATATTTCTTCAGGTTTATTTCATTTAAGGATCACATTTGATCTTTATAAACAATTAATTAGGTAGCTAGTCAGTGATTTGCATTATTATTCTCATTTTACCAGTAAGGAAATAAGTTGTTTACTCAACAGAGTGGTATTTATTTTTGATCTTGAGATATGCCTTTCCATTTTCCTTTCATAATACTAGCTCATAGGTACTCAATACATGCTTGTTAATATTGAATGAATAATGATGACCTTCTTCTAAAACAACTCACAAAGAGGCAATTTTTAATCATATTTTTTTATTGAGGAATATAACATATATACAAAGAAGTGATAACTTTCCAAGTGCAGTTGAACAAGTAGTTAGAGAGCAAATTTCAAAGCATGTTATGGGTTACAGTTCCACAGTTTCAGTTATTTCCTTATTGTGAAATATAACATATATACAAAAATGTGATCTGAAATAATAAGATTTCCTAAACTCGGTATTATTTTTGAATTAGTTTATTACTCTCAGGTATGTCACAACTTAAAGGAATTTTCCTTATATCGTGTGGTCCAGTAAAGGAGGAGTTTAAGGGAGCTGCTCTGTTAAATTGAGAAGACTAATTTTGATTTGGATATCAAAGGTATCTGTATAAATCAATTCCTCTATAATACTCGAAGACACTTAAAAAACTTTTACTATAAATTATTTCAACATTATCTTTCATACAATTTCATCATGCATTTAGATTCAATGTAAAATGAAGTTCTTGCTAGGAGAGGTAAAGCTCAGTGTAGTTCAGAAAGGAACCCAATGGATGACTTCTGGATAAATGAAGATTTACTGTACTTATGAAATCAGAAAGATCCTTACTATATATATATATATGTATATATACACATTTATTTTTTGCTATTTGAAGCTACAATATGTTTTTTTAAAATTCAATTTTATTGAGATATATTCACAAACCGTACAATCGTCCGAAGTGTACAATTGTTCAAAGTACCATTATATAGTTGTGCATTCATCACTACAATTAATTTTTGAAAATTTTCATTACTATAAAAAATAAGAATAAGAATTAAAAATTAAAGTAAACAAGAAGACCCAAAACATCCCATCCCCCTCATTCCTCCCTGATAGTAATTTACTTTTTGTCCCCATTTTTCTACTTATCTGACCATACACTGGATAACGGGAGTGTGAGACATAAGGTTTTCACAATCACACAGTCACACCGTGTAAGCTAGATAGTTAACAATCATCTTCCAGAATCAAGGCTACTGGGTTGCAGTTCAATGGTTTCAGGTATTTTCTTCTAGCTATTCCAATATATTAAAAACTAAAAAGGGATATCTATATAATACATGAAAATAACTTCCAGAAGGTCCTCTTGACTCCATTTGAAATCTCTCAGCCACTGAAACTTTATATTTTTTTCATTGCTCTTCCTCCTCTTGGTCAAGAAGCCTTCCTCAATCCCTCAATGCTGGGCCCAGGTTCACACCCAGGAGTCATGACCCACTTTGCCAGGGAAATTTACACCCTTGGGAGTCATGTCCCATGTAGGAGAAGGGCAGTGAATTTACCTGCAGAGTTGGCTTAGAGAGAGAGTCCACATTTGAGCAGCAAAAGAGGTTCTCTGGGGATGACTCTTAGGCACAATTATAAGTAGGCTTAGCTTCCTGTGCTGATTTGAATGTATTATGTCTCCCAAAACACCATTAGCTTTGATGTAATCTTGTGTGGGCAGACTTATCAGTGTTGATTAGATTGTAATGCTTTGAGTGTTTCTGTGGAGATGTGCCCCACCCAACTGTGGGTGATGACTCTGATTGGATAATTTCCATGGAGGTGTTGGCCTGCCCATTCATGGTGGGTCTAAATTAAATCCTGGAGCAATATAAATGAGCTGACAGAAGGAACTCAGTGCAGCTGAGAGTGACATTTTGAAGAGGATCTACAGCCAAGAGGGACACCTGGAAGAATGCGCAGAAGCTGAGAGTAGCTGCAGATGAGAGACAGTTTGAAGATGGCTGTTGAAAGCAGACTCTTGCTCCAGAGAAGCTAAGAGAGGACGACCACCCCAAGAGCAACTAAAAGCGACATTTTTGAGGAACTGCAGCCTATAGAGGAACATCCTGGGAGAAAGCCATTTTGAAACCAGAACTTTGGAGCAGACACCAGTCACGTGCCTTCCCAGCTAACAGAGGTTTTCCGGATGCCACTGGCCATCCTCGAGTGAAGGTACCCGATTGTTGATGACTTACATTGGACACTTTATGGCCTTAAGACTATAACTTTGTTACCAAATAAACCCCCTTTATAAAAGTCGATCCATTTCTGGTGTTTTGCATTCCAGCAGCATTAGCAAACTAGAACATCTCCCTTTTGCTGTAACAAGCTTCGTAAGGGCAAGCCCCAAGATCAAGTGCTCGGCCTTCTAAATTGGTAGTCCCAATGCTTGTGAGAATATCAAGAATTCCCCAGGTGGGGGAGTTTAATATTTCCACATTTTTCCCAGTCCCTCAAGGAGGCTTTGCAAATATTTTTTTATTCTCTGCCCAAATTACTCTGCTCAAATCACACTAACCTTAACAAACCAACCAGATTTCACTCCTCATTCAAGGTTCCATGTAATTATGCTATTTGAATAAACTAACCATACAAGTTCAATTATATAGTGTACTACAGAGAATATAGATTTTGCACCAAATAAACATTTCTTCCTTTGGTCTCAAACAGAAGTTGATGTTTTAAAACACTGTTCCTGGTATAATCACATAGTTATGCATTCTCCACCACAATCTATATGAGGAGAAAAAAGAAAAAAGAAAAAAAATGATAACTAAAAAAAGGAAAATAAAAAATGAAATAAAAATAAAAAAAAATCCAATAAAAATTCAGACACCACCACCAATGTCAAAAGTCCCATACCTCTCCCTTATAGTCCCCTCTTAAAGACATTTCCTATCTATTCTTTTGTGTGTAGCATTTCAGATGTCCTGTCTTCTAGTTCACTGTTCCTTTCTTCTGCCTCTCTAAGTCTGCTGTTGTATGTCTCCATTGTGTTGTTCATCTCTTCTATTGTGCCTTCGTTCCCATAAGTCCTGCTGTTTGTTTTGTCCGGTTTACAGATTCTTCCTTATGGTTACTCAGTGTCTTCTTTATATCCTTCATCTCTTTTGTCACATTTTCTTTCAACTCGTTGATTTAATTTAGAAGATTTGTTTGAACATCTTTCATTGGTTATTTCAACTCTTGAATCTCAGTTGAAGTGTTAGTTTGTTCCTTTGACTGGGCCATATCTTTGTGTTTCCTGGTGTGGCTCATGATTTTTTGCTGTCTAGGCATCTGGTTTTCTTGATTACTTTATTCTGGAGGTGGTTTTCTCTCTTTTTCTAGGGTTTTCTTGTTGGTTGTCTTTGATCTCTATTTTTCCTTTGTTTCTCTCATTGACCAGTTGTCAGATTGGTTCTGCCCTGTCTTCCTCTCAAAATCAGGCACCCACTGTGGGCTGCCACAGGGATGGGAGCTAGACACTGGGCACTCTAGCAAGTTCACTGTGTGTGGTATAACAAATTTGCTGTCTTCCAGTGGTGCTCTGCTTTCCACTGGCCAGCAAAACATGGGTTTGCTTTAGAACCCTGCTTTAACAGTTAGATCTTCCATATTTCTCAGCTAAAACAGGGCCGGGTTTCTGTACAGGGCATGCAGACCAACTCCTGTCATCTTAAGAAAGGGTCTGGAGCACCTAATTTAAGTTTTTCAATTCTGTTGCACCTTTTGAACTGTCCAGCAGATGGCGATGTTCAGCAACTTAATTGACCTCAGAAGCTGCTTTGCCTCTGAGCACAGGCTACATCTACCCAGGTGAGCTGAAACTGTGGGATTCTTATGCCTTCACTTTGAGGGCCAAAATCTGGCTTGATGTAGGGCTCCACCTGTGGCAAAGTACTCTCTTAGCTGACCCAGTGCTTCAGGCATCCTCCAGACAAGAAAACGGCCAGCGGCTGCTACTTCCTTCAAGGGTGGGGGAAGGGCTGTCAGACCGTGGGCTGGAAACACAGTGTCTGCCACATTTTCTCAATCTCTTTGTCCCTCACTGACCTGGGCCTTGCAGTTTCCTCCCCTGTCCCCTAGGTTTTCAAATGTTGGGGGGTATGTCTCACTGCTGTGAGAGATTTTGTAGTCTGTGTCCATGGTCAGAGGGATCCTGTCTGCTGAGTCTGTGCCTTTCCACATGAGACCAAGTGAGGGGAGGGGAGAGGACTGGCTGGTCCAGGACAGAAGATTCCTACCTGATATTCTCTTTCTTCAATTCAGCATTTGTAGGGTCCTTCTCCAGTCTATATCCTCTGCCAGAGTTTCAAACAATTCAGAATTGTCTTTTTTGTTGAATCTCCGGAAAGAAGTTTTCAGTAGCTGTTTATGTTGCCATGTTGATGACATCACCCCCTACTTACCATCTTTAAGTGAGTGGCGGTGTACAAGTAGGAGTGGAAGAGAGAAAATAGGACTTCTGGACTGATTGTTTTTTTCTCTAACCTGACTCTTAAACAAGAACAATTTATTCCACACTGGCAAATCTCAAGGAATAGACCACAGGAACTTATAGCAGTAGCAGCAACCATATTAATTTAACTTTTGTTCATTTATTATTTGGACCATTGTCACACTTCATTCCAGAATGGCTAAAGATACCACCAGTTCTTCTTGGCTTATCAGAATTTTACCTCCTGGCTGGGCCATTATCCTAACCCAAAGGAAAAGGGATTAGGTAATAGTTTGTTTCTTTGCCAAGAAAAATGCAAATTAGAAAACTTAATTTATTAAACTTGGTCATATGTACTTGACTCCCTAATCTTTTTATAGCAATATCTTATATATCAGTGTCTTGGCTGATATTGAAATATCATCAATTTTCTAAAATAATTAAAATTTTTCTTTATTCCTTATGAATTGCAAATGTCTTGCCATTAGGAAATTATAACATGAATGCACAATTACTGCTAATGGCTAACATTTACTCCTCTGGAGTTTTAGCCTTTTTTTTTTTTAAATCATTACCAATTAGACTAAAGCATGAGATGTTTTCAAATTATAAGGAAGCAACAAAACATAATCTAGAGATATACGGCTGACATATGTTTTCCTTTTCTGGTTAACTTTTATTCTGCCTATTTAAAAAATTTTGGTCACAAATGTATTACTGATACCTGCATTTTTTTTTTTTTTTTTTTTTTTTTTTTGTGCTATAAGGGAATCTAAGAAAGTTGCCCATTCATGCTCTTTTCTCTACTTTCTGTTCCTTGGTAAGAGCTGTGTTTTCTCTTACAAAGGACCAGGATTGGCAGGTGACTGTCATGAAGGCAGTAAAGCGGATAGAATATAAAGGAATGCCCTCTGTCCATCTGTGACTGAAAGTGTTTAACAGCTCAGTTCTGTGGACTCACAGCCTTTTGGGAATGCTATTAATCCCTAGAGGAAGATGAACTCCCTTCCCTAATCCTTGCTAAATTTCCCTTCCATGGATGGTAGGAAGTTTCTCTGCTCTCCAGTCTTCATTTCTCCATCCCTTTCCACAACTCTACCTGATGGATCTGTGGTTCATGTAATGGCTGTTTCTTTCTGTGTCATATCACTCTACCTTTAGGGTTCCCTTTGCTGTGAGCCAGTCATTTGTCTATTTGCTCTCATATCCATTTCCCACTCCTCTCTGTCCTGCTCCGTATTTCAGAGGACTGTATTTCCCTGGCTCCTTCACCCTTTAGATTCTGGGTAGAATTAGACGGGGTATTTATTCCCCTCTCCCTCTGCTTTGGGCAGTGTTTCCTCCCAGCCCCATGTTGTGACTCACAGTCCCTGCTCTCTGCATTGGGGCTGAGGGTCAGCTCCTCACGTCTGGTAGCACACGTTCCTCCTTTTATCCTTTTCCCTCTATCTCCATGGTGGTAAAGGCTTTATGAGTGTTCTAGGGTCTGGGTAATCTCACAGCCCCCTGTTTGGTTTGGTTTCTGAACTTGTTCACCATCCAGGTGGCCAGTCCCCTGCATTACATTCTCTATGTTTGAAATGCCTAGAATGGATTCTGCTTTCTGACCTGGATTCTTCAGAATGTACTCCCAGAAGACAATCCTCTCCCTTGCTGATACTGATATATTCTCATACCATACCTGTGACATTACCAGGCTTAAGTACCCTTTCTTCATCAGGAGTGAGGATGGGAAGGGATCAAAGGGATGGAACTAGGAGGAATGGGGCAGGCCAAAGAGCAGGAAGGGATAAGAATCCTACACTGCCATTTTATAATTTCCTTTGAAGTTTTAGGCAGAATAAATGAGATTGAGGGGGTAAAAAAGAGACTGAAAAATGAATATTCAGATTATACATATATGTATTCTTGTGCTACATATTTTTCTAAGCACTGGGGATACATCTGTGAACAATACAAAGCTCCTTTCTTCTGGAGCTTATAAATATAAGGGGCATATAGACAAATGAATAAAGATAGAGGATTTTAAGTAGTGGTAAAATTCTATGAAGAAAAATAGAAAGGGTAAGAGGATAGCCACGGGGAGAGTTTAGTGGAGGATATTTTTAGGTAGTGTGGTCAAGGAAGGCTTTTTGGGCAGGTGATATTTGAGGATCGATGTGAATAGATTGAAGGAGCAACTGATTCACCAGCCTAGAGGCTCTCCCTAGCTCTGATTCCATATCAGATGCCAATAAAGAGAATGAACAACATAACTAGATTATTGTGTTAGTTGTCCATTTCCTCTGTGGTCAGGGTGAGGTATGCATTTCCACGGTAGTAAATTAAGTATTTCCAGTCACTAGGTTAGTCTCTATATTTATAAAAGGGATTAACAACCTAAATTCAAATTACAACACAACTAGCCTCCCATAGTTCACAAATTAAGAACAAAGGGGTGAGAGACTATTGATAAAAGACTTTTCTAGTTATTCTGTCTTATTAAAATGAAAACCTCTATTAAAGAGTGTGGCCAATTGAGTCATGTATCCCAGAAAAGCACAAGTTCTTAATCCACTTCCATAGGTGTGAAAACATCGTAAATTGGGCCTTTTGAAGATGTTATTTTTAGTTAAGGTGTGGCCAACTGAAAAAGGTTGCCTCTTAATCCTATTACTGGAAGTGTTATCAAGAAGGCCACAGGGAAAAAGCCATGAGGAGAAGGAAGCTGGAAGTCAACAGAAGCTGGAAGAGAAAGGAAAGGACATTATTGTGTATGTGATGGGAAAGCCAAGAAACCTTAAGGATTGCCAGCCAGAATGCTACCAACCCCAGAAGAAAATAAACCTCCCAATCTCCAAAACTATGGGACAATAAATTCCCATTGCTTAAACCAACCCGTTGTGTGGCATTTGTCATAGCAGTTGGGAAAATAAGACAAAGATGGAACAGGAAAATTAGAATTAACCTTACCACTGTGATTCATATCTTTGATAACCTGATGGTGATTGTTTTGATTAAGGATGCTTTTGGCTGTATGTAACAAAATGCTTTATTTCTCTCACATAACAAAAAGTGTGGAGGGAGGTAGATTAGGACTGGTGCAGTGGTCCGAGGATAATTCTGTATTAGTCAGGGTTCTCTAGGGAAACAGAACACTATATACATAATATGTATAATGTTATAAAGTATAGGAATTGGCTCACATGTACTGGGGATGAGCAAGTCCAATTTCTATAGGGCAGGCCACAAGCTGCAAATGCCAATGAAGGTCCTTGATGATTTCCCCAGGAGAAGATGGCTGGCTGAATTAGAGATGGGTATTCTCCCTTCTGACTGCTGAAATGATCACTTCTTTTAAGGCCTTCAGCTGGTTGGATGAGACTTCTCTCATTGTTGAAGGCAATCTCCTCAGTTGATTGTAGGTATAATTAGCCATAGATGCAACCAACTTACTAATGATTTAAATCCATGAATTATCCTCACTGCTTGCTTGACCACACAACTGGACACCATGACCTAGCCGAACTGACACATGAACTTAACCATAACCTCCAAGACCCTGTCTCCTCTCTTTACTTAATGTGTTTTGATGCTTTGTGGCTGCAAGACATCTGACGTGCTCCAGATTGTCCATTGGTGTTCAAGGCAGAATGAAAGTGGGAGGTTTAGTGCTCCCAGTATAACAGTGCCAATCATTCTTTCATCAGAAAAGCAAAATCTCCTTGAACTCCCCAGGTAACCTCTACTTATGTCTTCTTGGAAAGAATTGTTTCCTGTGGCCACCTCTAGATGAACAGGAGACTGAGAAAAGGAGCATGAATATACAGAGCCACTATGGGAGAGGCAGTCCAGAGAGAAGTTGAGGTTGAGTGTTGAGATATCCAGTCACTGCTCCAGGATTCTGTGCTACTTTGGGAAAAACACTCATGCTTTTAATTAGTATGCACAAATTAAGGGTGCACTATATTATAGCTCATTTCTATATATTTGGATGATTGTCAACTTCTGTTTCATTATGCAAAAATTCACAAATGAGCAAAAGTATGGTATTACAAAGATATATGGAGGTTGATTAATTTCAAGTTGTCAGGGTGCATCATTTTGGCCAAGGGTAGTAACTTGCAAATTTGCTATTTCTCAGTGAATGTTGTTTTAGAATGTGATTTGTGAATTTTGAAACGATGTATCAAAAAGCATTGTAAATTGAAAAAAAAGTTTGCAGTGGCAAAGGAGGTCATTCAGATAACTTGAGCCAGATTTTTATAAATTATTTCATACTGGATATTACAGAAATGGGGTTTATTTGGGCCTATGGATTGATTTTACAGCAAAAATACCACAAACGTGATCCATATTCTGAATGACCTAATGTGAATGCCAGGCCCTTTCTTAGACATTTTAAATATATATTTCCCCACTGACTCCTCTTACCAGTCCTTGGAGGTATTTCAGTTTTACAGAGGAGGAACTTGGGCAGAGTAGTTAAGGAAATGAGATCAAGGTCACAGTTACAAAATAAAATATCTCAGATTCCTCCTCAAGTCTGCCTGGCCGCTGACCCACACTCTTTTCATAACACTTGTCTGCTCATGAAATGCTTATTTATTTAGTAACCTCTACATATTCTATTTTGATGTGCGATGGCCACATATCACACAATTGACTCTTCAAAGTGGATTATGCATATCTGTGTATATGTGAATAACTAGGCAGCTGGAAGTTTTGAAGGACAATGCACATTTTTTGGGTGACAGGGCTATAAACAGTTCAAGATTCTTAGAACAGTAAACTTCTTTTTTTAAAAAATTCAGTTTTATTGAGATATATTCACATACCATACAGTCATCCAATGTACAATCAGTTGTTCATAATATCATCACATAGTTGTGCATTCATTACCACAACCAATTTTTCAACATTTTCATTACTCCAAAATAAAAATTAAAATAAAAAAGAACACTAAAACATCCCATTCCCCCCCATCCCACCCTATTTTTCAATTAATTTTTGTCCCCATTGTCCCACTTATCTGTCCATACACTGGATAAAGGGAGTGTGAACCGCAAGGTTTTCACAATCACACAGTCACACCATGTAAGCTACATAGTTATACAATTGTCTTCAAGAATCAGGGCTCCTGGGTTGCAGTTCAACAAGTAAACTTCTTTTTAAAGGACATATATATATATATATATATAATAAATCTATATGTATATATATATATTCTTTAAAAGAACAAAAGCATAACCTAGAAATTATTATTTTCTTGGTCTCAAAATATTCAATTCTCAGAAAGTTTCATCCTTTAGAAAAATCTAATGTCTACTTTGCTTTCATGCTGTCGTGGTAGTTTATTAGTTTATTCATGGTGTTGATGTGCCCTATTTTCTTCCTTATAAGGAGGATTCTCTTTGTATCTTCCTATAAATAATATAAGATAGTCCTAAAAGCTTTGAGCCAGATGCTTCTGTGTTGCATGTCTTCTTAAATTTCAGGACCACATGACAGCTTTCTGTAGAGTCTTATCTCTCAAGCCAAAAGAAAAGTGGGATCATAATAGCAGACTGGCTTTTCTTCTCATCTGTGCAGCACACAGAGCAGGAAAAGTTCAGACATCAAATGGTGTCTTTCAAAGGCATTAAAAAAGAGAAGGAAAAAAAATATTGAGCAATTACAAAGAATTTTTAAGCAAGACATATTTATTAAGCTGGATTTATTCTCTCGCATATTCAAAGACATGTGATTAAACCATCCCAGGGAAATTGACAAAGCTCTTGTCAGTCTGTGCAAGACAGATAAACAGTTTCTTGGCAGATTTTATCATTTATGAGGCTCTCTACCAGGGAAAACTCTGTAAGTGTGTCATGTGAGGCAAACGTGCCAAAAAAAAAGAAAAAAGGGAATCCAGATCAAAATATACTTGGCGCTATCTCAAGCACATCTGTGGGAAAGTTTCAGTTTGTGACTTGGTTGCACTTTGTGGCCACTGTTGGCTTCTAGAAGTGCTTGTATTCATTTGGACTGAAGCCAAGGACAATCATGGAGACATAAACTGAAAATATGGCAAAGAGCAAAAACTTTCAGAGTAAGAATGTTTGTAAGGCTTTTCCAGAAGTAGAGTTTCATGTCTACGGAGACACACTTGGCCAGGCATCCAGAGGTCCTCTGTGTTCCTGCACATGCTGTTTTCAGAAAAATCACTGGGACCAGACCAATTTAACTAGGATTCTGATAAATGCATTGTTTTCCATTGCTCAGTTTTCCATTGTTCACCTGGCAATCTTTCCCTGGCACTATAATAGCACATTGGATTTAAACAGCATTTCCCTTTCGAAGGGCTCAACTTACATTCACAGATATTATCTTTCAGGTTTTGACAGGCTATTCTTTTTTATATCTTTGCATAGATATTTTTGGGAAAAAACAAGTAAAGAAAACATAATTTAGAATATTATTTTCCATTCTGATCTATTCATTGGTTTCATTTCCAGTGATATTACATATTCACATTTCAATATAAATTATTCTTAACATCATGCCATTCATGCCCATATCCTCCTTTTCCGCCCATTAAACCCTCAGATCTGCATTTCCTTTACATGTTCCCCCATTCTTGCCTCTGCCTTTCATTTCTCAATAGCTGGATTTTGTTGTGTCTGATACATTTTTCACTGTTTCTTTGGAAATGACTTAAGTTCTCGATGTATTGAATTCCCGTTCATTCCCAGCCCCTCAAGTCCATTCATTTCAAAAAGTCTTCATTAAGTATAATCTCAAATATTCAGCCAACTAAAGGCCTTGGGAGAGGCATAAAACATTATGAAAACGAGATATGGCCCTTTCCCTCATGGATCTTATATTCTGTTATTAGCCAAAGTAATGAGAACAGCTAACAGCTATTGAGCATTTACCATGAGCCAGGAGCAGATCAAAGCACACTGCCTTAATTATCCCATTTATCCTCAAAACAGCCCTATAAGGCAGTGTATTAGTTTCCTATTGCTGCCATAATTGATTACCACCAATTTAGTGAATTAAAAGCAACACATACAGTTCTGTAAGTTAGAAGTCTGATGTGGGTCTCACTGGGATAAAATAAAGGTTCCAGCATGGCTGTCAGCTTCTAAAGGCTGTCCACACTCCTTGGCTCCTGGTTCCCTTTTTCCTTCTTCAAAGTTACCAATGTTACATCTCTCTGACCCTTCCCCTGTTGTTATGTAACCCTCTGACCACAGCTGGGAAAGTTTCTCTGCTTTGAAGGACCCATGTGATTAGGTTAGGTCCACTCAGATAGTCCATGATAATCTCCCCATTTCAAGGTCCTTAATCACTTCTGCAAAAATCTCTTTTGCCATGTAAAGCAACACATTCATGGTTTCTAGGGATTAGGACATGGACATCTTCGGGGAGCCATTATTATCATTTCATACTCTAAGTATTACAATTTCACAGATAAGGAAACTGAAGCCCAAAGAAGTTAAGTGTGTTGTCCAAGGCTACATAGTTAGACTTGGAATCCAAGCAGTTAGTTTCTAGAACCTCTTTGCTTAATCACGATTCCAAGTTATTATGAAACAACTTAACATATTTGAAATAACTGAGTCAGATCTAGAAAACATCTGAGATCTAGAAAAGATCTGAGTCAGATCTAGAAATAACCAAACAGATCTAGAAAACACTAACTTTATTGAAAAGGTCCTAGATAACATTCTTTCTGTAATATTTGAAATCTGATCATGCCAAATATCCTTTTCTTAAGAAAGCTCTCTCTGACAGATATGATGGCCTTGGTGATTTTTGTTCTCTGTTTCACATCTACCAATTATTTTATTTCTGTCTTGATTTCCACCCCCCCTATCTTCCTACCTCTTATTCAGGTTGAAGACTTGTAGTGGTGGGTGGGGTTACACCGGCTGGGGAGAACCAGTTGTGTACATCTCGTTCCAACTCCATGTTCAGTGATACCTGCTTGGTAGTTAGAAATTGGTCTCACTAGGAGTATTTACACCACAGAAATTGCAAATGCCTCAAACCAGGGCTTTCATTTATTTTATTTTTTCCTGGAGAGCTGGTTGCTAAACATTCACCAGCACAGTAATCCCTGTTTTTCATTTTTTTCTCACAAAGTATATGATTTTCTTGTACTTGTACTTTGAGTAAGATGTTGTATCTAAATGTAGTGAGTAGAGACACTCATCCCATGAAGTACTTTAGCATGTGTGCTGGTTTGGATATATTATGTCCCCCACAAAGTTCATGATCTTTTAATCCAATCTTGTTGGGTGAAACCTCTTGATTATTTCCATGGGGAAGTGACTCACCCAACTGTGGGTGAGACCTTTGATTAAATTATTTCCATGGAGGTGTGGACCTTGCCTACTCAGGGTGGGTCTTGATTAGTTCACTGAAGTACTTAAGGGAAGCTAAGAGCTGGCACAGAGGCTGACACTTTGAGATGCTTAGAGATGCAGAGAGAAGGATGTTTGGAGAGGCTAAGCTAAGAGATGAAGCCCAGAGTTTGCCCCAGAGAAGCTAAGAGAGGACCCACAGATGCTTAGAGAGAAACTCCCTGGGAGAAAGAAGCAAGGACACACAGGAGCTGAGAGAAAGGAGTGAAGACAGAAGCCCAAAGACATTTTGGAGAAAGCCATTTTGAAACACAACTTGGGAGCAAAGGACCAGCAGATACCAGCCACGTGACTTTCCAGCTGACAGAGGTGTTCTGGATGCCATCATCTGCTCTTCAGTGAAGGTATCCTGTTGTTGATGCCTTAGTTTGGACACTTTCATGGCCTTAGAACTTTAAATTTGTAACTGAATCCCCTCTATAAAAATTAATCAATTTCTGGTATTTTGCATAATGGCAGCTTTAGCAAACTGACAAAGCATGTTCCAAAGCCATGAAGAACTATCTTGAGTTTCAATCAGATTAGTTTGTATGGGATGGTGAAAATTGAGTTCTGATATAATTGCTTCCACTGTAGAATGCACAAATGAATGAATGAACAAATGAATTAGGGCTAGAAATCATGGTCCTGACTCTTAAACTGTTGTTCATTCACTTTAATATGCCATTTATTTTAAGTAGGAATGTAGTGCCTGCTGCAGCAGATCCATGAGCAGATCTACTTGCTCAAGTACCCAGGCTCCATGATCCTGATGGCGCATGCACTGCACCCGCTAAAAGAGTCTGGTTCTTTCACCTGTACAAAGCATTACAAATACAAGTTAGTGCAGGAAATTACTACAGATGCCATGCGAGAGCTCTGCTCAGTAGGGGCCCAAAGGAGGGGAAGAGAGGGGGTCAATAAAGCCTTGGCAGTGTTAGTGACAAGCTTCTCTTAAAAGATGAGTACTTTTACCTCTTGCAAGGAAGTGTAGGATGAAACAAGCTGTCTCAAACAGAAATGCAGGAAAAAGACATGGACCAGCATAAGACTAAGTTATCTGAGTGTACCACACCGGTAAAGACCATTAAGAGTCTTAAAAGAACTTGAGCAATGTGATAAGGTGTTCTGGCCTACAGATTTGATTTGTTTGGCATAAAAAAGTTGATGCATCATATTTTATCTTTGTTGGATTAGTTTTGAACATTTACAGATATGGAGATTTTAATTGAATAATCCAGGAAATCCCTAGATGCTGGAGAAATCAAAAGATCTGGAAATTCTTGGACCATATGCTTCCTGGACAATGCTCAGAAGGAGTGGAGTAGATGTTACCTCTGATAGGTTGAACAATTGCTCTCTAGTTTGCCATAGTCTTCACCATTCCAGCATTGAGGGCTGGTGTTAACCACTACAATTTCTCTCCTGCTGTTGTTTTATTTTTTCCTTATATGTAGTCACCTTTTGTAAGATATTCCCAGTCTATAGAGGTATTTGAGTTTGCACCCCTGTGATAGTAATGGGGATAAAATGAAGTATTTTAAGCCAAAGAATAGTGCAATCAGATTTGAGTTTTAGAAATATCATATTGGAAGCAACATTGGAGAGGAGATGAAGAAAGAGGAGAAGGGAGAATGGAGTCAAATGGGGATGGAAAGAAGACGACATTAAGGAAGTGTGAGTTATTATGTCTACATCATTTATTGAGGCCCTACTCTGCATTAATTTTGCACTATATATATTTTTATTGGTTACTCTAGTGCTTAGTAAAAGAGTTTCCCTCTCTAAGTATTCTGTCATCTGTGCATGTTGCATTTTCTCAGCTGGCTGTTAGTTCCTCAAATGCTGGGGTTGAGTCTCCAATTTGCTGACAACATCACATACTATCTTGTGGAGTGTTATTTACATGGCAGGCACTCAGTAAGTATGATGATTAGTGGACATTCCTGTAGGAAGAGTGGAGAGAGGGGTCTGGTATCAATGGAAAGCAGTTAAAATAATGTGAGGTTTTCTAGTGCATTTGATTTCTGACTTAGTCATTCTCAACTGGAAAAGGAGGGGGGAGGTGTGCAAGTCCTCCAGGGGATGATGTTTGGTTTGGAAAAAAAAAACACACACACATATAGCCATTGTTTTCATAATATAAATTATAGAAATTAAACTCAGGAAAATTTACTGGCATGGATTGACAGAAGATAGTGTGAAAGCCTTGCTGAGGCAGAAGTTAAAGTAAGTGAAGCCATAGTCTTTTAAATAATTGTCCTATTAATGGTCATTTTTATGGAGTCCATAATTATAAAGTTCTGCTTTTAGTGGATATTCCAAATCACTGTCCACTCATCAGTCCTTTCTTTATGATCCATTAAATCTGTCCTCACTGCATATTTGGACTCCCTATTGGCCTGTAGAAGAGAACATTCTACAGTCCCTGTTCTCTTATTTGCCTGGGATAATTACAGGAAACATAATTATGGAGTATCTAATCCAGAAAACACCGCCAAGAGAGATGTTACAATTGCTAACTATCGGGAAGACATTTTATCCTTGTAATGAAGATATGTGAGCTTTGTCTTAACCCTTGGAGTAGTCACAGTGCTATGTGAATGGTATTTCCTTATTATTGTCTTCTATTTAGCTTAAGTAAGTGATGTGAAGAAGATAGTAAATTTTAGTAAAACCAAGATATCTGCTGGGATCCCTTTCAATCTAAAAGGGATTGAAAAAAAAATAGCAAAGACAACAAGTTATAACAATGCAATGAGGTTATTAGGCCCCTAGTGTCTTGTTGCTTTTATTATTGTTTATTCAATAAACAATTAAATTGGGGACTAGTAGTCGGTATAGCACAGTTACCAGCATGTAACTGAATGGGGATGTCTAGATTGATGTGAGCTTCTAATGGGCAAAGGCGTTGTCTTGCTCATTTCTGTATCCTCGGCACTTGAAGTTGGTTACTTGGGTGAAAGGATAAATGAATCAATATCACACCATCCTGACTCTGGTCTGCCTAGAGATGAGCTTTAAACAAAATCATTTAAATAGTGTTTGATAAACTACATTGAATCCCTGAGGAACTGGGCAGGAATCTTTGTCTTGACTTCTCCTTTCTCTTCTTGCCTGGAACACTTCTTCAACACTTTAATTCCTTAGCTAAGATAAGTAAAGAATCTTTATGGTGAATACCATTCTTTTTCCAACATTAGATAAGAGAATCTCTGGAATAATTCTTTCTTGGACTCTGTTTGCTGTGTTATTGTGTTAAGGGATAATTTGGTTTGTGACCCTCACCCCTATTTGGTATTAGAGACTTACTTGTCTTAGAATTTTGACGTTTAGATGAATAGATTTGAATTGTTCTACAATGTGAGATCTTCCAGATGGTCTTGCAACTTTTATAATCTATTTTTTTTTGTTGTTTATTAAATACCCCAATGTGCTTTTTGCCTCTCTTGATAATTGCAGTGTTTACTATAGGATATGGGTTTTAATGGAAATGCTGGGAAGCTGAATTTGTGGGAGATTGGATATGATTCAAATCATTCATTATCTAGTATTTATTAAGCACTTGCCTTGTGCCAGGCACTGTGCTAGGAACTGGGAATGAATGAATGAAAAAAAGATCTTAAACATGATAGAAAAAATTGCATAGTATATTAGACGATAATAAGTTCTATGTGGTAAACACAGAGCTAGGAAATTGGGAGTGTGAGGGAGGGGACATGGATCATGGAATTTCAGTCTTAAAGAAGGTTGTTAGAGTAAGTTTCACTGAGAAGTTTACACGAGCAAAGACTTGAAGCAAATTAGTTAGTGGGCATAAAAACTTGACTGGCATCATTTAAAGAGAAAAGATGTGGAAAGTAATTACAGACACCAAATGTAGACATTTCTTTTGAGAATAATTGTTGAAAAGAGGAGAAAAGAAATGGAGTGGTACTTGGAGGAGAGAATGAGGTAGCAAAAGAGGGCAATGGGTTGAGAGGTATCTTTTCAGATGAGAGAAGGAACAGTACATTTATAGGCTTATGGAATGATCCAATGCAGAGGAAATTTTTAATGTAGGATAGAATGGGGAGAATTGCTAAGGAATGCTCTTGGTTACTTGAGAGAGATGAGGTCTAATCAAAGATAGGGAGATTGTCCTTGTTTTCTGACAATCTCACGTGTTTGTGTGTAGAATATATCAAGAGTAACATGGGGAGTGACAAAGTGAATGGGACCTGCTGGGGGTGGTAGGATGTAGTAGTGGGAATGAGAGCAGGTTCTACTCTGATTGCATTTGCCAGTGAAGTAGGAAGCAAGGTCCTTCACCAAGAGTGAGGATGTGGAATAAATTGTTGGAGGTTTGAGGAGAGAGGAGAAAGTCTCAATAGAGAATGGGAAGATGTCGTAAAATGAAAAGAAAAATGTCATGAGATACATTAACAGATGTTTCATGATGAGGAAGAGAGGGAATCAAGAGGCCAATATTTCCCCTAAGTTTCTTGGAACTAGAGTACCTCTGCCTTTTCTTCTTCATCCTAAAACACAAGAAGTCCTGGGTTCTGGGGTGGGATGGAAGATTATATTCAGAAATGCTGATACTTTTTTCCTCCTTTATCATTTATGTTTTTCTGTATTTGTTCATTTGACCCGCTTTAAAATTTGTGAAATAAAATCGGTATGAACGAAGAAAAGAACAGAAAATGAATGAACTGTGGCATCTCAGTGATGTAAAAGACTTTTGAAAAAGGACACCATCTAGCTCAGTCAAGAATAGAATTCAGGTCTCTTGCAGGCTAGTCCCGTTCTCTTCCTACAGCACCACTGAGCTACTCTTAGCTCTGGGGGAGACCAGCACATCCTTCTGCTTTCACATGGACAGCCATTGAAGAGGGTGGATCAGCAGGAAAAGTTCCAACCCGTCTTTATCCATTTTGAATGTATGACGTGTGATTTTGTAAATACTTCTAATTTAAAAATTCTTAATTATCACATTATTTAATAAAATGCCAACAGTAAATGAGGTCAAGGTGGAAAAGTCCTAAGGAAAAAGAGGATACGGCAAAAGGCATGGGGATAATGGGTATCACCAGTTTGGGGGTGGGGGGTAGGACTAGTGTAATTAAAGTTGTGTTGAGAGGCTTAAGCTCTTTGGAGGAGGAAGAGGGGCTAGAATAGAAATGCTCATTAATGACAATTAGAAAAGGGATGTGAGGAATTTAAAAGAACCTCAGAATAATGGACTTTTATAGTATTGAAAAACAAGCTCAGAGAGCAGAAATAACTAAGAGAACTGAATATGTTGGATGTGTGGGACTGTTTTGGCATAGGGAACAATTGAGGTCAGACTAAAAAGCACAGGAATCTACATATATAGAGATATATATCTTCCATGAGGATATTTTGGAGAATGTTTTAGAAGGTAAACTAGATAATTTGGTTTTTATAGCAATAGAGTAGGTCTGGCGATGGTTGACAATTAGATGAGAATAAACCTGATCAGGAGGTCCTTTAGAAAGATTAGTCTTGCAGAACTTTGCAGAATGGATTGGAAGTGGTTACAAAAACCTTTGTGGGCTATAAAGTTAACTAGGCTAGTAGCCAGTGGCAATAGATGGGAGTGAGAAATCTGAGGCATATAGCTAACGTGAAAATCTGTAGTAATGGTTAACAGTTTTGATGATGAGTGGTCAGGAAAAGTGTGGTGGAAGTCAAAGAGAGCATCAGGATTTTACTTCTGTATATTTGAAAAATTGGGGTACCTTAAAATAAATAGGGTGTATAAAAAGAAGTTATAATTTCTTGAGGGATATAAATTATGGACTCAGATGTCAATGAATGGAATCTGAAATGCTGAAGGACATTGGAGTAAGAATGATAAGTAGGAAAAATAAAATATGAAGTTCAATGTATTGTCCACCCCAGTAGCTCTCTATCCTTGACTTCCAATCTTGTTTTGTTATCTGTTTATTTTACATATTCATCCACCGCTGACATAAGGATATCTACTTTGGTAGATATCCAGATACAAAACCAAATCCAGTTTTGTATGTAAATTTTTGTACATAATTCTGGATCTTACTAAGTTACAATTTCTTTCCTTTCCACCTGTTCCTTCTTTAGGCAGGGCATAAACTCTGTGTTCTAAGCTGAAACTACTTTCTTCCTGAAGTCATCTGATGTCATGCTGAATTCACTTATTGTCTCTTGAGCTCTTCCTTTTCTGGGCCCTTCGGACCAAGCAAACATTCTACCATCAGGCAACTCCAGGTTTGAAGGCTGGATGCTGTTACACTGCTCCTCCTTTGTAGCTTCTGCCTAGAATCAGCCATCCTTCCGATCCTCCTGTCACTCAAAGAGTTATTTCCCTCCCCAGATTACAACCTCTCTTTAACCTTCCGTTCCTTTTTTACTTCCCTCATCACCTATGCCACATTTAGTTACTTGTCAATCAATTCTTGTTAAAATTGTGCATCTTAAAAACAAACATTTACATATCATCTCAACATGCTTTAGTTTTTTTTTTTCTTGATAGCTAAAATGGGGCATAATTACAATAATACATTAGTCATTGCTGACATGGAGTTTGTTTTCTGGATGAGTCAAGCAAAAGCAAAGAGTTGTCAGAGAAATACTTTTTGTATTTTCAGATATTGTGCCCTTGATTTAGTATGAGTGTTTACTCAAAACACAGGTTTCCTTTCATCTTTTATATACAGTGAAAGATCTCAGCTTGAACAAAGTTCTACACAAAGGTGGCAGGCCTTAGGGCAAGGATGCACAAACTTTAGTGAGTTCATGTATCTTTTTTGGAAGTTGTTAAAAGTCTGAATCTGTTCCTGAGATAATAATTCTGAATGTCAGGATGGAGCTCAGAGGCATCATCTGGGGTAATTCAATGGAAATGAACCATGGGCCACATTTTGGAGAACACTAATTTAGACCTTAATAGTTCTCTGGTTTATACTCACTTCATCAAGCTAAACACATGATCAATATTCCAGAAAAGTACATATATTTTCATATATATATATATATATATATATATAACATACTGTAAATAATTAGCTTACAATCTAAAAAGATAGTCAACATTTTAGAAGGAAATTATTTCTCATGGAGTAAAAATACTTCGGAAAAACAAACTTTTCCTCCTGGACACTAGGGTTAAGCAGAAAATTTAGAGGAGTGGGATGAAAGTATTATTGCCAGTCCCCAACCTTCTAAATCCTGCAATGCCTGAAAATGCAGTTTAAGGGACTTTCTTTTAAAGTTCTCCTAAGCTTGTAACTTTAGCTTTAGTTCACACTGATTTTTCCAGTCAAATTATAAAGCTCCAACAAAGAGGTTTAATAAAGGAAATGCAGGCAGAACCTGAGCAGGGGCAATTTTGAATGGTTGCCGTTGTGATGGGAGATTTCAGTGAGGTTCCAATCAGTCAGAACAGTGAGAGACATTGAGAAGTCATGATCAAGTAGCTATTAGACCAAACCTTATTGTGAGAATTTCCCAATTTATGCAGCTTTTTCAGAGTACAGAGTCCTGAAGCTTCCAAATATCAAAAGGGTTCAATATCTTATGGAAGAGATATTTAAAGAAAATTGGCCCCCAAATTACTGTGCTATTGTCATATGTTCTTACTGAGTTCATAGTCAGGCTAAAGTGGAAGCTATTTTTAAAGTATGTTAAAAAAAAATCCTTTCTTAAGCTTCTTTGTCAGGAGTTTGAAATTAACTATTTGTATTTTTTTTCAGATGTGAGATAACTTCAGTGATTTAAATTTGAACATGGTTCTTTTTGTTGGATTTATAGGTAAAGCTCTTTGATCCTTCATATGGGCTCTAAAGCATAAAAAGTTAAGGAAGATCTTATAGATGGTCTGAAATGCATGTCAACTTCTTTGTGATTGTGGAGTCATGGAAAGTAATATATTAAACTTTGAAATGGTGAGCAAAAGGAGAGAAAAGATAATTGAGGGACAATCTGAAGCAGTACAAGTTATCTTTCCACTAATCAGAGTTATCAGTAAGGAACAGGCATCATTTTCCAAGCCTGGCTTCTTGTACATTTTCCTGCAGCAGCCCAGTCTTACCACGGACTGGCCTTTATAGCACAATATATTGTAATTAGCCATTTCATTGTCCTTCTTGAGTATTAAATGTGAGCTTCTTGATAGTCAGGGCTTTTTGCCTGTGGACCTCAGTACTTACTTCAATGCTCTGTAAAACGCTTGATGAATGATTTTTTTCTAATGGATGCTGGGGGTTGAGTCATATCTGCCACAAAGACATGCTCAAGCCCTAACTCCTGGTCCTGTGGGTATGAACCCATTTGTGAATAGGTCTTTTGAAGTTGTCAGGTGGCCAAACTGAAAGAGGGTGGGGTTTTGTCCATTCTGGCTGGAGTCCTTAGAAGTAAAGGTAATTGACCATGAATATGGAAGCCAGAAGTCAGGGTAAGCCAGAAGAGCAGACTTAAGGAGATGGAGGACTGCCATCACCAGGACTCCGCAGACTTTGAAGAAAGCATGGCCTTGACGACAACTTGACTTTGAACTTCTGGCCTTCGAGTCTGTGAGTTAATAAATTCCTGTTGCTTAAGCAAACCAGTATGTAATATTTGTTATAGTAACCCTAGCAAATTAAGGCAATGGATAACACAAGTGAATGATAAAATTATCAGAAAAGGTGCTTTAAAGTCCTCTGATTCTGGGATTCTATGACTAAAGATTAATCTTTTGTTCTTAAAAACTATTTGAAAGCAGAAGTTTATATCCCTGTATAACTTTGTATTTTAATTTCCTTACTATGCAGTCAGGGAGGCAGGCAGAGTACAGGAATGGAGTACAGAGCAGGTCTAAGATGTGGTCCTTAGGTTAGAGTCTGAAAGAGAGAATGCCCTTTATTCCACTGGAGAAGTTCGGAATATAATGTTGAGGAAAGGCCTTCCATCACAAAGATGTTTTCTTGATGCCTCACATTTTTTCCCTTATATGAAGTGATATATGCTTCCCAAAACAATTTGGTATTGAGAGTTTCTATTAAGGATTTCAAAGATGTGGCGGTTTCCACAGCAGGAGGAATTTAGAATTTATCTTTTCCATTCACTGAAAGTGCATTATGAGGGTGAATTATATAAATTCTGTGTTAAGTGCTTTGAGATCCTCGAGGGAAGGCCCTGTGTATCCAGGAACCATCCCTGCCCAGGCTGTGTGTCTCCTTCTTTTAAAAATTGATTCCATTACCAAAGAAATAGCAGGGAGAAAGAAGTCCAAGACACAGGGTATATTTTCTGCAGAGGCTTTCAAAAGGCATTTGATAAAGTATCTTATAGAAGCCTCAAATGAAAGTAAGGATTTATGAATTACAGAGAAAAGAAGTCACTTGAAAATGAGGTGGAGAAGAGAGCAAGGAGACATGATTAGTCACTCTGACAGACAGTCAAAGATAGTTCTTGGCATGGCTAGTTTACTGAGCTGTCCCCCAGGAACTGGTAATAAGGCTACTTCTCTCCATTATAAGTCACCCAGAAATGACCCCTAAACTTTTCCTCGTGAGAAAGCATCTTGAAATCTCTAGAATCTCAGCTTTGCCAGCTGGAGGCATTTGGGGAATGCAGGTAAGAGGAGTGGATCTAAAAGTAGAGGGCACTGGATCAGTGAGGAAGGAAGCCGCTGTCCGGGCTTTCTCCTCTGAGTTCCCTCACCCACCACAGGGGCTTCCCAATGTGTGATAATATCAGCTGTTTTGGGGAGCTAGGAGATAAGGATGTGAAACTGACTGGCAGTTGGCATTCTGTTGACTTGGAAATGTTTAACATTTTATATTGGGACACTCTTCTTTAGGTCATAGTTACATCGGGGTTACTCTCACAATTTAAAAAAAGTTGTTTTCAGGTGAATCAGATTAGTTTTACCCACTCCTTGCTTGAAGAAGTTTGAGGGCCATGGTTTTGCTGGGGTGGTAATCCATTCCTTTTTTGCTCCAAGGCCATGCAGGACCTTGTAAACCTCATGGCTTCCTGCCTTCTTGATGACCAGATCGTACCAGTCCCACCCTTATTTATTATACCCTTCACATCCCCTAATATGCTCACATAGCATCTTTCTTCTTTATATAGCTTCGTATTTCTGGGAATTGGAAGTTGGCTGAGAGCAGAAGTGGAGGTGAATATTCTACATGGGCATGGTCCTTGAACACAATTCCATCAGACCCACGTCAATTTACGGACCTTTTTCACTGTTTTATTGGTTCTCATTTCATCCATCTTCATATTAGTCTAAGAGCCTTTTGCTTTGAACTACTAGACATCTTCCCTCAGCTGTGCAGCTCCCCTCTTGCTTCTTTTATCAAATATATAATTCAATAAAATAACTATCAATGGTATCAAGTGAGATATTACAGAAAAATAATAGAAGAACAGTAAAGTTGAGGTTTCTCAAGTGTAATAGGATACTAAGCACTGAATGACCAGAAATAATTTGGCTGGCATTAACTGTCCTAGTCTGTTTTATCTGAGAAACAGACATTTAATACAATAATATTGTTGAAAACACTGGTAAGAACAAAATAGTGGTAATACATTTTGAAAGAAGGTAAAGATTTTAAAATGCTTGCTAATATTCAATATTTGCTTTGATGGTAAGGATCCAGCCAAGTCTGGTTCTTTCCCTGCCTAGTAATGGAGCATTATTGTCATTATAAATTTAAACTGGCTTAGAAATCAGTAATCAGGAAAGATTTGTTTTCTTTGGAGATCCACTTTTATTGGGTCCTCATAGGGTTTAATGTTGTAAAATCAGTGGAAAGTCCATAAAACACAGCAGACTTTAATTAAATATTTTTTGGCTTCTTTTCTTATGTCTATTGGCTGGACTATTTGGTAGCCGACATTTCTGAAAGGGAGACTTATTTTGGATGAAATGTGGGTGATTGGTATGTTAATACTTTGTTAATATCAGCAAATAACTCTTATTTGCTTTCACTTGCCCTCCTCTTATGGCCTCAGTAGTGTTGATTCTGCTAAGTTGTCTGGAAAAAAATATAAACTAGCAACCATGACTGCCATTCCCAGAAAAACCACATAAGAGGGAAATCTGCAGATTTTTAGGTCATGGAATATGAATGTGTAATACCTAATTTGTTAGCTTTGGCTGTCTCCACTACTGTGAGAAAAAAACCAGGGACATGTAGACGTTCTCGAGCAGGCAGATCCAGTCTCTTCCTTTTAGGGGTAACTGTAGTCTTTCCTCTTGAGATTCTGTCCTCTATCTGTCTCACACTCTCCTCTCAGACTTCACATCCTTCCCTAGGGTACAGTTGGCTGAACTTCACTTTTCTCTGCCTTTATTTATATCATTTATGGGTAGCTTTTCATATTATAATTGTAAGGTGCTTCCTCAGTATTAGGGCAACTTACCCTGTGCCTGTGTAATTCAGCCCTGGGGCATACTCTGATCCATTTTTCAAACTCTTTGTTTGACTTATCCTACTTTGGATGTTTAAAGAGTGCAAAACTTCTGTAGCTCTGATGACTTTCTCTGCTCAGTTTATTTGACTGCCCAAGAGGAATCATTAATCTGTACATTTTTATTTCTACTAAAAATCAATTCCATTTCCCATATAATAAATTCAACCACCCATCATTGCTGCATATTCGATGTTTGTTAGCTTTATTGTTTAAAATAATATTGTTAATGGTTGACTATTACTGAGTACTTACTATTTTTCAATGAGATATTGTGTGCAGTCTTTCTAATAATGCCATAGAGTTAGGTTGTAGTATTCCCTTTTTCTAATTGGAACTGATGAGGTGAGATAGATTCAGTAGACTGTCAAATTCTCATAACCAGTTACTGGCAGAGTCAGGTCTAAAAACCAATTCTGTTTAATGGTGTTCTTGTTCCAAAACAATAGCTATTGACAGACACTTGTGGCCAACACATGCCTCACAAAAGGCTTTGTATATGCTTGAAGAATAAATACAATAAAATAGAAACAACACCTCACATCTATTATTATTTTTTAACTAGGCCATTCATTATTTTTATTATTTTTTTTAATTAGAGAAGTTGTAGGTTTACAGAAAAAGTCAGGTAAAAATCTCAGTGTTCCCATATACCCCCTATACTGGCACTGCATTAGTGTTGTATCTTTGTTACAATTGATGAAAGAATATTAAAATAGTACTACTAACTATAGTCCATAGTTTACATTAGGTATATTTTTCCCCATACCACCCTATTGCTCATACCTTCTATTAGTGTCATATGTTTGTTATAATTCATGGAAGAAGATTCTTATACTTTTACTGTAACCCCAGGCCATCATTCACAACAGGGTTCACTGTGTTTTACACAGATCATCAGTAAGGATAACTGTGTTTTATCTTCTAACTTCCATTCTAGTAACATACGTGACTGAAAACTTCACCTTTCAATAACATTCACAAACATAATTCTGCACTATTTATTACACTCTCAATAATGTATTACTATCATCATCATGCTTTTCCAAACCTTTGCAATCAAGCTAAATAGAAATTCTGTGCAAATTAAGTGTCGGCTCCCCATTCTCTACCCCAGGCAATCCCTGAAGTGTCTATTTATCCCTTCAGTTTTGCCTGTGTCTTCTGCCACATGTATTTTGGGGCACCCTGGTTAGGTGTATAAATATTTATGATTGTCATTTCTTCTTGTTTGTTTGCCCCTTTTATTGATATATATTGTCCTTCTTTGACTCTTATAACAGCTTTGACTTAAAGTCTATTGTCTCTGATATTAGTATAGCTACTCCAGCTCTTTCTGGATATCATTTGCATGGAATATCTTTTTTCATCCTTTTACTTTCAACCTATTTGTGTCTTTGGGCCTAAGGTGAGTATCTTGTAAACAACATTAGGTTATGCTATTTTGCCCATTCTGCCACCCTGTGTCTTTTGACTGAGGAGCTTAATCCATTAACATTCAGTGTTATTACTACAAAGGCATTACTTGCTTCAGCCATTTTGTCCTTTGGTTTTTATAGGTCATATCTTTTTTGGCTCTCCTTTCCTTTTATGGCAACCTTCTTTTTTGTATAGTTGATCTTTTGTGATACATCTAAGCCCTTTCTCATTTCTGTTTCTGTATATTTTTAAAATACTTTCTTTGTGGTTCCCTGGGTTTTATATTATGCACCCTACACCTATAACCTACTAATTTGAAAAGACACCAACTTTGCTTCAATAGCATAAATGTTCTCTGCTCCCATATCTCTCTGTTTCTACTCTTTATGTTGTTTTTGTCCCACTTTACCACTTTATATTTTGCATGCCTGTTATCAGAAAATATGCCTTTTTCTTGTTCAATTGTATTCTGATTCTTATATGAATTAAAGAGTAGAGTTGTATATTGAGGATACACAACTACTGGGTTTGGCATTTAGCCTTTTAGTTACCCTTACTGATGATCTGTATTTCTTCCCACTACTACAAGCCACTTTCTTTGTCTTTTCCTTTCAATCTGCAGCTCTTTCTTTAGTAATCCTTGTAAGGCAGTTCATTTGTCGACAAATTTTCTCAGTTTCTGTTTATCCATGCATATTTTAAACTCTCCCTCATTTTTGAAGGACAGTTTTGCCAGATAAAGAATTTTTGTCTGGCAGTTTTTCTCTTTCAATTTTTTAAATATATACCACTGCTTTCTTGCCTCCATGGTTTCTTACGAGAAATCAGAAACTTAGTCTTACTGCAGTTTCCTTATACGTGATGAATCTCTTTTCCCTTGCTGCCTTCAGAATTCTGTCTTTGGCATTTGACATTCTGATTAGTATGTGTCTTAGAGTAGGTCTATTAGGATGTATTCTGTTTGGTGTATGTTGTACTTCTTGAACATGTTTATTTATGTTTTTTTGGCCATTACTTCCTAAAATATTCTCTCTGCCCTCTTTCTTTTCTCTTCCTCTTCTGAGACACTGATGATACAAAAGTTTCTATGCTTCCTGCTATCACTCAAATCCCTGAGACTTTATTCATTTTTTCTATTCTTTTCTCTCTCTGTTCTTCTGCGATTTTGATTGTCCTGTCTTCTAATTTGCTGATTGTTTCTTCCACCTCTCCAAATCTGCTGTTGTATGCCTCTAGTGTATTCTAATCTGGATTAAGTAGGGACATAATAGTTCTTAACAGCCTTTTTGTTGTTTTCAATTGTGTTTTATCTCCCTTTTTCTCCCCTTGGGGACCCCTCAACAGCTTATCTTCCCCCCTCTCAAAATGGTGGAGTAGCAATATTTACTAATTATGGGATAACTGACTATTAGGATCACTAAGATGGAATGAATAGGACAAGGAAAATCCCAGAAGAAGGAGTACAAGAAAATACAATGTCCTAGATAATTTATGCAGAAAAAAAAATCAAGTTTGGAGAAGTAAGGGAGATTTAGATAAGGAAAGATCTTGAATGTCAGGATTTATCCATTCCATGGTGATAATGATATTACTGATAATAGGTATTTAGTGAGAAGTTACTGTGTGCCAAATAAGTCTTACCTCATTTAAGCCTCACAACAATCATATTATGTGGGTACTATTTATTCAAAGATGAGTTAATGATGCACATCACAGTTCAGAAACTTGCCAATTGTGGCACCACTAATCAGTGGTGGAAGTGAGATTAAAATTGAGACAGTCTGGCCCCAGGATTCACATTCTTGGGGTTCTATAGTTTTGATTGGCTTTCTGCATACCTCTTATGTTCTTTAAAGTTTGAGCACCACTGTGTGGTGGAGGGATGGGTTTAGAATTAATCCAGTAGATGAAGGGGTACCATTGAAGGTTTGGGGGTCTGTGTTGGAGGCAGGGGTGTACACTGGGAAAGGACAAAATGTAGCGTGATATTTTTAAAAGACTTGTCTGGTGGTGTTGTAGAAAATGGATGGGAGAGGGAAGGGAGTAGCTAAGAGATATAAAAGAAAGACTAGTAACTCGACTCTTGTTCTTGACTCCTCTACGTGTTTGACACTAAACTTGCATGAAACACTGTCCTATCTTAACTGCTGTGATATTGCACTTTCCCGTATCTCCCCTTTCCCTCTTTAAACATCTTCCTCTCTTTAATTTGCCGACTTGTCTTTCTCTTTTCAGTATATAATTGAGGGTGTTCCTGAATGTGTATTTCCTGGGCCTCTCAAAAGTTGTTTCCATAGTTTCAGAGAACTAATATATTTTTAGGGGGTCAAGGAGCACCTTCATGTGAATGGTATTAAAAGCAGTATCTAACTCTGACTTCTCACTGAATTTTATTTCCAAACCTTCAACAGTGGACTGAGCATTTCATTCTAGGACTCTGCCATGAATCATACTCCACAGACTGATACCAGAGTCATCATTTCCCAAAAGACTCATCAGATTGTCCCTATTTCTCATATTCGGTCTTCCAAATTCAGTATCTTAAATTCATCTCTGATTTTCAACTTTTCTTCATTCCTTCATTCCTGAGAGTTACCTCATTCTGTAACTTCTGTAATTTTACTTCCTTTGTAACACAGTGTATTTTACAATCTTCTTCATGAAACAGAGATTTGAAAATTCAGAGGAAGCTATTCTTCTATTCTGTAAGTTTTATTTCTTTTGGCCAAATCTGTTAAATTTAATATAATATGGACATCTTCATCTTTCTCCACTCTATTTATGTGTCTGTATATTTATTATTTTTAAAAAATGCCCATGTACTAACCCCATTCTTTCTTGAGAGTCCTAAACAAGGATGCTTGAGGGAGATATATTTGGAAGAATTAATGCTTCAAAGAAAATTAGTTTTTTTTCTTCATATTAGCAGAGAAGTTACATGTGAAACATTGAATATTATGATTAATGAGCCATGGTAGACCTACGGAATATTTATTCTTGTCTTTCCAATGTATAAACATGTTTAAAAGTGAAGATACAGTAGAAATATTAAAGTAATTATTATTAACATTTTTGATGCTAATGAAATCTTGAACATTAACTTTAAAAATAATGGTCTAATTGCTAATGTCAGAGACTTAACATTACTCAAGGAAGGCATTGCTGTTTTTATTATAACATTTCTAAAAATAGTTTTATATGTACATTGCAGATCTGCTTAGAAGAGAAGGCATTATGGAAAGGAGGAGTCTTATGAGATGATAAAAAAGATCTAAGTAGCAAAATGTGGCTTCAGAAATATAGTTGATAACAGCTTTGAAGGGCTATTCAGGGATTATGCCTAAGAAATCTAGATGGTTTCTTGGCTATAATTTTACTAAAATGATCTGTATATTTTACAGCCATCGGATTAATTTATTTTGATGTGCTTTCTACCAAAACAATCAGATTAAAGGTGGTAGGAGATTTCTAGGTTTTAAATTAACAGCATTTATTTTCTATATTTTGGTTGTAGTTGAAAAATACGGGTACTCTAGTCCTAGCTTTCAATGTATTACTTGCAGTCAGCCCTGAATTCAAATTTTGGTCTCTATTTTGTAAAGAATTTTCCAGATCCAGTAGTTTTTCAGATCAATATTTTTTTCAGATCCAATGCAAAATCTCCCATAGTTAAAATGTTACTGAGGAGAGTTGTATATGGAAGCTGAATCAGCATTTGGTACTTTTGGATCCGGGGCCAACTGTATGCAGCACGTTTTAAGCATTTTCCTGCTAGCATTACTTGCTTTGCCACATGCTTTCGGAGGAACACGCTTTCCTGACTCTTTTTTTGTGATTTCAAATTGATGGGTGTCTTTTTCCATGAAACAAAGACATTTAACTCATTCTTTTCATTCCAAGGCCCGGATGACCAGTTTTTAATATACCTTTAAAGAATATTTTAATGATTTGCCTGTTCTAGAAAATCACTTATTTCCTTCTTGTGTAAGAAAAGCAATTTGAAAACACACATACACATGCACACACATGCACATACACATGATGTATGTGATGTCTCTTTCCGATGATTTTTCCAGGATTCTGGTGAAGAAGAGATAAAATATTGCCATTCTGAGCTCTGCTGTACTTGGAAAGCCTTATCTAGCCCAATCACAACATCGTAAAATTAGAAGTTATATTCTAAGAGATGATCTGGTCTGGTGTCCTGTCCTGTCTTGGGAATGCCCATCAGAACACTTAGAGTAAGAGAAAACTGAAGATTGTTCAGTATTTTTCAGCAAAGAGCCTGGGAGGTAGAATGGCAAAGGATTGCTGAGGACATCAGCTCTTGGAACTTCCAGCTATGAGCATTCATTAAAGGAAAAGTTGAGAGATGAGGCCACTTCTCTGGTTTCAGGCCCACACAGGTCTTTACAAGAACTTCGGGGTAGTTTCCCTTCTGACCAGACTCTCTGCCTCCCTAATGTGTTATCCATGAAATGCTAGGTTTGGCTGTGCAAAAGTCATTCTAATTATAGTCATTTAGATGAACTGCTTACCATTTATGCCTGATTAGCGTGCAGCACAGTGACAATTATGTATATCATTAAACATATGTCAGATAAACTTTGTTATTCACTTTATTTGATTAAGATGCTAAATGCTGCTCGTGTAGCTCAGTTTTCATCATTTCGGTTTCATGGTTGCCCTTATAAGATGGTTACCTTCCTACGTTCATGCCCTCTCCTTTGGGTGCCCTGAGTGACCACAGGTCTTTATTAGATGGTAATTCTGATCTCTAAATATGGGATCCCTCTGTGACACTCCTGTTATAGTCTCTTCAGGTCCATAACTTACCAATTCTGGGGAAATGGAAAGCTACTCCAATAGTCCAGGAGGCAGAAATAGGGGGGCTTTTCTTTTTTGTTTCTCAGTACATTATAATAATTTTATGTGTAGTATATGCAGGGCATAAATTAATCTGGTAAAAGCAAAGTGCAATGTTGGATACTACTTATTTGGGGTCCACATGGAACCCTAGGATCTTGGATATCGTGGACAACTTTGTCTGTCTGGTTCAGACAGCTCTCCTAACACCCAGGGGAATGCTTTAAAATATCACTGTAACAAGACAATTAAAGAAATCAGGTGAGAATATTTTAACCCATCTGTACATTAAATACATTTTACTCTACAGTTAACTTAAGCATGATTATGTATGATAAAAGCATTAATGATAAATAATGTCTGTAATGTTTAATTCCAGAATCTTTTCCATTATCTCAGTGTGACAAAGAGAACTGTCTCTTTTCTCCTTTTCTTACCAATCTGGAATGCTGTTTGGTCACGGCACAAGTCTTGCTGGTTTTGTGTGTGTGCATGTGTGTGTGTATGTTTGTATGTGTGTGTTTCATGCTGTTTGTATCCCAAGCTTTATGCAGGTAACTCAAATTTTAAAAATAGTGTTAATTGCAGTTTATGTCTTTGTCTGTAGCTATTCAATGATCATGTATTGAACACTAAGTGCTCATTAATTCTAATTCTAAAGAGCATGATTTCTTTTGATACAATTGACTGAGTGTATGGAACCAGTTTCTTAGTTCTCAGTATCTTTCTATTTATACAGCCTTGTAGCTTTCTCTACCTTCTTCAGTATTCTCTCTGCCACCTCATCATCTTGGATTTTAAAGTCCCTTATTATGGTTGAAAGGGCAACTTGTAAATTGGTAGCTGAGACAAATGCTCAAGAACAAGAACATGGTTTTTTTGTTTGTTTGTTTTTGCATGGTTCCTTTTGCTCAGAACATGGTTTTATATTTCCTGTGTAATATTAGTAACATTAGTAAACACCTCTCTGGCTATAGTTACCTGGGCTTTTACTATTCAACCAACTGCAGTCACAATTGGGAAGCCTAATAATTATTCATCTGGTTATAGTGTAACAATTTATTTCTTTGTCTCCCAAGCCTGAAAGAGGGATCCTTTAGGGCAAAGAATTTATCTTATTTGACCCATAGAAGATCATTGATTCAGGTACTTTTAATGCATAAACAACTAAATGAAATAATAAATACAGGAGTAAATGATCATGCACTCAATTTTCATATTTGTTAATAATATTGCTATGTATAGATAGTATTCCATATACCAGTCTATGTTAAACATAGACTTATTTAATCATTACAATAGCCCTGTGAGGTAAGCTTCATCATACGTATATCATATATGAGGAAACTGAATTTAGAGATGTTAATTACCTTGCGCAAAGTCCCCAGAACATATTTGACAGAAGGGAATTGGAATTCATGCCATCTCAATTCAGAGCATGTTCATTTGACCTCTATAGCTCACAATTCTTTTATACATGAAGCTCTAAGTGACTTCATATTGCTTCATATGAGCTATAATATGTGGCTTAAGTGACTGTGGATTTAAGTGACTATGGGTCACATAAGATGAATTGAACGTAAGTGTATTTTTCCCCATGACACAGGAATGGCCTCAGTCCTATTTCTTTCAAGGCAACATTTGTTGAATTTACAAAGCAGTGTTGGGGATTCAGAGCTGAGCAACATGAAGTTCTAGCTTCATGGAGCTCACAATTTAGTAAAAAGAGACATTTATGTAAACATAAAAGAAAAATACCGTGCCATCTATGCTATCCTATATGTATCCATGAGTTTATACCCATTTATTCATTCATTCATTCATGCATTCATTATTGAATATATTCTCTTTACCAAAATCTGTATTTGTCTTGGAAGGTAAATAGATGAGCATGGTCCCTATCCTCATGGAGCTAATGGATACACATAGAGAAATGTAAGTTATGAAATACTATAGTTGATATGATACAACTGTTTATAAGGTGGGCATCCAAAGGAGGAAGTAGATGTCCACTGGGATGGGAAGGATCTGGAAAGTTTTATAGTAGAGGTAGCATGCTGGGTCTTGAAAGATAGATATATCATGTCAAGAAGAAAGGGAAGAAAAGTTTTCCAAGTGGAGAGAGAGCCCTGAGCAAAAGCAAGCAGGTCTGAAGCACAGAGGTGTCCTGAGGCAGTTGCTGTATGAAATGGTTGAAGCCTGAGTGGTGAAGGTGGGGAGGTAAGGCTGGAAGTGTCAGCAACACCCAGACCATGGAGAGGATTTTACACCATGCTGCAGATTTGATACCACGTCTTTTGGCAATGAGGTATCTCCAGACTTTCAAACAGGGCTGTAATAGAACTTGCAGTTTAAAAAGATGGTGGCAGTGTGGAAGGTGGATTGAAAGGATAAGACTCAAGGGACAGAGAGTAGTTGGGAGGCTTTACAGGAATCAAAGTGAAAGAAGATGAAAGTTGAAGGAAAGAAGTACTAAAAAAGGATGAGAAGGGAATGACTCCAGGAGAACTTGGTCAATAATTAGATAGGGGAAGGGAAGAATGAGGCTTAGTCCAGGAACACTCCCTGATTTCTGGTTTGGATCATTAAGCTAGGTAGGGATTCTGGAAAGGAGACTAGATTTTGGGCAAGTAATGCAGTAAATAGACATGCCCTAGGCTATGAGAAATAGAATACTGATTCACAAAGAAGATGAATATTTATTGTTCACCTAATAAGAGGTATGGTGACATGGTCTAAGCGTTGGTTTGACAACTTCCCTAGGTCATCTGTTCCCCACCCCTGGTTCTGGCTTTTTGTTTTCCTGTTTGCTATTTATGGTTATTAGTTAGCTGTTGCAGCTCTAGGCATTGTATCCAGTTGAAGCCAGGAAGATGGGAAAAGGATGGCACCAATGAGCTTTACCTTTGTATCTTTCCTTGTTATCAGGGAAGCAAAATCTTTCTATGAAGAATCTCAGCAGACTTTCCCCTCTGCATGATTGGCCAGAACTTGGTCGTAAGGCCATCCTTTCCCCCAAACTGGGAAGTTATTACCTGGCAAAGGGGTTGTGACTGTACTGATTGGCTTAGACCCAACATAATTCATCACCTGGGACCAAAAACACACTACCTGAAACTCATTGTACAGAATGTTAGCAAAGAATTTGGAGTGAAGAACAAACAATGTTTGATAAATTCAATTCCAGGTCCTGCTGAGAGTTTCAGGTGGGGCAGTCAGAGGTTGAAGCAGAAACATCTGTGCTGGAGTTAAGATGTGGAGTTGTGTCCTTTTCTCTCTTTTATTTCCCACCGAAAAGTGTGAGAAGGAGCCAGACTTGAGTGGTTGGGATGAAAAAAATAATGAGTAGAGCCACTCACCCGAGGAATGAGGCTGAGAAAGAAAGGAGAAAGATCTGGTGGTAGCCACAGAAGACAGACTCAAGAAAGAGCTTCGCACTAGAAAACATGTTAGGATGTTTTGAAAACCAAGTGAGGGGAAAAGGGGTTGTTGAGAGAGAATAGCTAAACAAGAAAAGAGGCACAATGCTTGTTGAACAAGGCCTCTGCGCAGAAAAAATTGGTTGAGATTAGGGTGCTTTAGATCAGAAAAAGGCACCATTATCCCTCTAAACAAGACAGAAGGGAAAGTATTGGGAGTGGAAGCAGACGCAAGTGGGGAGGAGATAGAGAAGTGCAGATATTTGACAGAGTTCTTGCCTTGTGACTTCAGTTCTGTTGTTGAAGCAGGAGGCAGAGAAGGCTACTGAAGGCAAGAGGGAACAGGGTTTGCTGAGAGTGGCACGAGTTTGTAATAATCACTGAGAAGAAACAGTGAATAACCAAGCATAAGCAGAAGGCTTGATTAGCAGTAGGAACCCCAACAATATTAGGGATCATGGATTTGGTGGTGCCGAATTCCAACAGAACTTGCGTTGGCATAGGAACTTCAGATTTTCAGGCAGAAATGGTGGATTCAAATGACAATCCAGTGAATGCTTTTTAAATGACTATATAATTTCTGCGTTCCATGCAGATGGAAGAGCTAGTACAAGTGTCTCAGGCAGGATTTTGCCTGGTTTGGTAAAGAAGCAGCAAGTAGATCAGTGTGGCTTGGACCGAGCCAGTGAGTCTGAAATAAGAGGTGAGATCAGAAAGAAGAGCGGTAGGAGAGGGGCTTGATCATGTAGGGCCTTACAAGTCATTGTAAAAACTTAGATTTTACTCTGAGTGAAATGGAGGCTATTGCAGCAAAACTTGGAGCTGAGAGGCTGTTTATGTCCATGGTGACACCATCAAATGGAATACCAGTGCAAGTTACTGGAGTTGAGGCATCAAGTAAGACCAAGATGAGTGGGTTGTCCGCAATGACTCTGAAACCAAACAGGATAAAAGCTATGCAGAGAACAGGGTCTCTCAGTCCTCACCGCACAGGGGTCCATTATGTGAAATTCAGTGGTAACAGTTATAAGGAGAAGTAGAGTTTGGAACAGCCTGCAGGTGATTGAAATTTCCATTTCAATGATTAATAAGGTTCTTGGCATGCTTTGGATGGAAGCCTTAGGTAAAGAACATATCACTTCATCAAATGTCATAGAGCCTTTGTAGCACCATCACAGCAGCCATGTTTTGTTTGTTTGTTTGTATGTTTGTTTTTCCAGCACTTCTCTGGAAACCTATGGCCTCTATATCCTCAAAATTACTTTTTTTTTCAGTGCTTTTACAGGGATTATGCATGAATTTACTATACCATGTTTAATGCAACTAAGAGATTTGTGTTTCTACTCAGAGGATCTTTGGATGGCAGCAGTTTCCCTCCCAAAACCCACTAGAAGAAAAATTTTGTACATTAAAGGATCTGTAAGGTATAACATGTATAATGAATATTTTAGACCTGCAAGCTACTTTAGACTCCCAACTCTTCCATTATCTTTACCAAAAATTCCAATCTTAATCAAAAATATAATTTGGTGGTATAGTGTTCCAGAGGCTGAGTTCCCACTTTTTGACCCTGACTTACACATATGGAGTGTTACTTGAGAGCATCTGGGATACAGGGCTGAATGGAGGATGGTGGCATTTGTAAAACTGGTCATCATTCTACTATGCACATAGATAATCCAATAGAAAACTGGATTTTGACTGAGTCACCTCCAGGAAACTCATACCTATTCTATTGTTCCATCTTTCTCCAGGGCAGCAGTGGTTTACCATAGATGTGATAACATTTTCTGAGATCACAGATAAAAACATACAAGATAGAACAATCTAGCCAAAAATGGGAAGAAAAGTTGAGTATCAGAAATGGTTTCAATTTTTACAGATTTAAAACAAGGCTCCTTCCTGTCAAATAAGGAATTAGATTAGTAGAGCTAGGACCAAAGTGAGGGGAAGTCAAAAGTGTGAAAGAATCTGACTAAACAGAAGAGAAAAACATTTTCTGATTATTATCAGAATCAACCATAGATGGAGTGGATTGCCATTAGCAAACAGAGGCATATGTTTGACAAATGCTTAAAGTGTCTGTTGTAGATGGGTTTCAGTTATTACATGAATTGGATTAAAGTATTATTACAATTTTTACATTTAAAAATGATCACTTTTTTCCCTCATTTAATTTTTTAATTCAGTTTTATTGAGATGTATTCACATACCATACAATTCTCCAAAGTGTACAATCAATTGTTCACAGTACCATCATATAGTTGTGCATTCATCATCCCAATCTATTTTTTGAACATTTTCCTTGTACCAGAAAAAGTAAAAATAAAAAGTAAAAGTAAAAAAGAACACCCAAATCATTCCCATTTCCACTCTATTTTTCATTTAGTTTTTTGTTCCCATTTTTCTATTAATCCATATACTGGATAAAAGGAGTGCAATCTACAAGGTTTTCCAAATCACCCTGTTACCCCTTGTAAGCTACATTCTCATACAATCGTCTTCAAGAATCAAGGCCACTGGGCTGGGGGTTGATAGTTTCAGGTATTTACTTCTAGCTGTTCCAGTGCATTAAAACCTAAAAAGGTTTATTTACATAGTGCATAAGAATGCCGACCAGAGTGACCTCTCAACTCCATTTGGAATCTCTCGAGCACTGAAACTTTATTTTGTTTCATTTTGCATCCCCGTTTTAGTCAAGAAAATGTTCTCAGTCCTACGATGTCAGGTCCAGATTCATCCTTGGGAGTCATATCCTACATTGCCAGGGAGATTTACAACCCTGGGAGTCAGATCCTATGTAGGAGGGAGGGCAGTGAGTTCACCTGCAGAGTTGGGTTAGCTAGAGAGAGAGGGCCACATCTGAGCAACAAAGAGGTACTCATGGGGAGACTTTTAGGCATAATTATAAGTAGGTTTAGCCTCTCCTTTGCCATAATGTGCTTCATAAGGGCAAGTCCTGTGATAGAGGGCTCAGCACACTGAACCTCCAGTCCTCAATGTTTATGAGAACATCAGCAACCATCCAGGTGAGGAAGACCAACACCTCTGCATTTTCCCCCAGCTCCTTGGGGGGCCCTGCATATATATTTTTATTTTCTGCCCAGATTACTTTGGGATGTGTCACTAAAAAATGATCACTTTTTAAAAAGTCCATTCTTTCCATGAGAATATGACTACATAATCTTCCCAGAGACATTTGTATGTTGTGAATTTATTAAAGAATGGTCATTTAATTTTTATTAAAACAAGATTATAGGGGCAGAAGTTTCCAGTATTGTTGTGGATTATAATATATATAAACACACACATGCATATGTGCATATATATATATATATATATATATATACACACATACACACACACACACACAGACACACACAATTAAAATCATGGTAATGGCAAGCATACTAGTTTTCAGTTAACATTATATTATACGTATCTTCATGTTTTTCTTAGTTGTTTTTATTGTGTTTGGTTGCATAGTCTATGTGGCTTTATAATGTGTTGACTCATCTAGGCTGAGTGACGTTTCTCAGAACTCCTTTTACTGTATGTTTTCTATAAGAGTGGGCTGTATGGGAGACTCTGGTGTGAGATTTGGAGGGGAAGTTCCGCAGCAGCCATTCTGTGGCTCGCACACGTTGCTGATCTGCAGGCTCACCCCAAGGCATGTGGCAGCAGCCAGGCCTGCAACTGCTCCACCTTCCCCTGCTTGCATCCTTCTTCAGCTTCTCCTACTCCTGAGTCAGATGCACGTGTGTGTGTGTGTGTGTGTGTGTGTGTGTGTGTGTGTGTGTGTGTGTGTGAGCACATGCTTAGCCCTGTGATGAAGGGCACCAGTTTACCATCAAGTTCAAAGGCAGTGGGCACTGACATGGGTGTCAGCCTGTTTTCATGGGTTCCATCTAGTGCTTGTGATTCTAGGTTGCTTTTGATTTGCTCCACTTTAAACCCATCTTCCCTTCCCAACTACCTGTTCAAGCTCCAGCATCAGACACAAAGACATCAGCAGCTTTACAGAGGCTGCCTAACTAGCTCCCACAATTGTGTGAGATCTAATCCACAGAACGAATCCCTCTTTATTCTACATCTATCCATATCGTGTCTCTCTCTATTCATATATATAATACTGTGGGGAGCCGCTTTCCGGGTTAAGGCCTAGTGGACACGCCGCGACCTGCTCTAGAGTAGCCCCCGCCCATCGTTTGAGCCAAGATGGCGCCCGTATCCTGCTTCCGCATATGACGCATGAGGCAGCGGTTGCTGCTAGCCTATTGTACACGCTTATGTAGTGCCAGCACATTGGTTGTAACTATTGTATATAAGAAATTACCCGGGCTAGCCTCGGGGAGACAGCCCACAGGGAGCCGTGCCTGACGGCCGCATAGAGGTTGTTCTCCCGCGAGGTATAGGGCCTCGTGTGGAATATGTAACAGAGAAAGTTTTCTTCCTGGCTCCAGTAAAAGGCTTGCATTCACTGCTATTGTGTGCCTCAAGTGTCAGTTTGTCTGTGTCTCTCCCTCTTTCCCTCTGTTCTCCTTGCCGGCCGAGGACAGGACGCGCGGGACCGAGTGAGAAGGCGCCGGACAAGTGGTGGCCCGTACGGGGAACCTTTCGCCTCGCTCCTTTTTCATTGCAGCGGACTTCCCGCGCCTGATCAGCGCGAGAAGGTGAGTGTTTCTTTTACGTGAGAGTCAGGGCCCGTGGGTTCTCAGGCGGTCCCGGGGACTCGGAAGAGCTCTCCGAGTGGTTAAAGTACAGTGCCGACTGCAAGCATGGGGCAGTCTGGAAGTTCACCTTTGTTGGCTCCTTTAAAAACCCTCCTGAAGCAGAGGGGTATCTCAGTTAAGAAAAGCTCCCTACAGAGGTTTCTCGATGATGTTGAAACTTTTGCCCCTTGGTTTCCCTCCACCGGCAGCCTCAGTCTGCCCTCTTGGCTGAAGCTTGGTCACGATATAGACCGGGCGCGGCAGACGGGCGTTTGTCTGGATCCAGTTCTAGTCCCTATATGGGAGACCGTCCGCGCGGTCCTTGAACTGGAGTCGGCTACAGGCCTAAGTCCGTCCTCCGCCTTGCAAGAGGTACGGCACGCTCTCCAGGAAACCCAGTCGGTGTCATCTGCGGCCGGCTCCCATAAAGGCAAGCAGCCAGAGTTGAGTGGTGGTAGCTCGGACACCTCTGCCTCAGAATCGGATAGCGTTGACGGTGAGGGAGCGGAAGCGCCTCCATTAATTGATTGGGAGGAGCCTCCCGCCCCACCCACGCGGCCTTCCGCCCCGCCGGCGCCTGTCGCCGCGTCGCAAAAAACGCCGCGGCTTCCGGTGGGCTGGTTGAGCGGTTCCGCCAAAGGCCCTTACCGAGAGCTCCCACTAGTGCCCGAATCCGATAATCACGATGGTCCGCCTTTGCGGGACCCGGAACCCCTTGCAGGCGGGCCGGGGGAGGGGCATCCACAGCCATATCCCCCACCTGAATACTCAGGCCCCCTAGACCCCATATCATCAGAATGTGGAAGGAGGCATTTCTGGAAATGGGTCCCCTCTTTCACCTTTAGGCCTTTCGGTATACTAGGTGGGTACCAACCACTTAAGCCAGAACCATCCCCAGAAATGTACCCGGTTATTATTAACCATCAAGGCAACAACCAATATGAAGCATATGATTACAAACTTTTGAAGGAGCTAAGGCAGGCCGTCCATCAGTACGGCCCCAATGCCCCTTATACCCTGAACATGGTTGAAAACCTCTCCGCCCTAAATCATACGCCCGCAGATATCGTTCAGTTAGCCTGTGCTTGTTTGCCACCAGGCCGATTTATAGATTGGAAAGCGTGGTTTGAGGAGTTAGCTGAGGAACAAGCGGCTAAGAACGCAACGGGAAGACATGGCGCGTGGAATACAGACATGCTGTTGGGGAGGGGAGCCCATGCCCAAAATCAAACGCGGTTCCCTCAAGAGGTCTATGCCCAAATCTTCCGTTGTTTCGTGGGAGCTTGGAAAAAGCTGACAGGTGAGGGAGAGGCTCAAGCCTCGCTCAGTAATATTCATCAGGGCCCCACAGAACCTTTTGTGGACTTTGTAGCCAAAATGCAGACTGCAGCCGAGAGAATTTTCTCAGATCCAGGGGTGGCAGAGACTGTAGTTAAACAAATGATATTTGAACAGTGCAATAAAGAATGTAAAGTTATTTTAGCACAAAACAGAGGAAAACAGCTGACGGACTGGGTTCGGCTTTGCAGAGATGCTGGCAGCCCGTTAACTAATGCAGGTCTAGCTGCCATGCTAGCCAACTCCTTACAAGTGTCTGCAAAGAAATCTAAAGAACTAGAAATGAAGCCCAGAGGATGTTATCATTGTGGCCAGCTGGGACATATTAAGAGGAACTGTCCCAATAAAGGTCAACCACCTGCCACTCCACAGTTTGGTAGACCATATGCAGCAACCAGGCTATGTGGCCGTTGCCACAAGGGACCTCATCGCGCAGAAGACTGTAGGTCAGCCTTCGATGCGCAAGGTGTGCGCCTTTCTGGCCGTCCTGAACAGGACCCAAAAAACGGGCAGGGGGGGTCCACCCTTTCGGTGGGCCCCCCTGCATGCCATCCGGCGACACGACGCCCGCCCAAATCCGCGCATCCCCTGGGTCAGCGGGACTGGACCTCTGTGCCACCTCCAGACTCGTACTGACCCCCTCCATGGGTGTCCAGTTGGTAGGGACCTCCTTTAAAGGGCCCTTGCCAACAAAGACTGTTGGGCTCATAATAGGGAGAGCATCCACAGCCCTGAAAGGACTAAATGTCATACCAGGTGTTGTGGATTCAGATTTCACAGGTTACGTCCAGATTATGGTACAATCTCAGCAAGGTACGCTGGTCATTGCAAAAGGTGACAAGCTGGCACAGCTCTTGCTCTTACCCAGCTTACATACACTCTTTCCGAGTAGACCCAGACAGAGAGGAGATAAGGGATTTGGGTCTTCAGGAGAAGTTTTTGAGGGCCTCCATATGTCTCTGGAGTCTCGACCCATGCTGACTATCAAGGTACAAGGCAGATCTTTCCTAGGCCTGCTAGATACCGGGGCCGATCGGTCAATTATAAGACAGCAGGACTGGCCCTCCACCTGGCCAACGTGCAAGGCGGAAGATACCATCAGAGGAATAGGCCAGGTTTCGGCACCCATGCTGAGTGCCGCTGCCCTTCATTGGACAGACGAAGAAGGACACCAAGGTAGTTTTCAGCCATATGTATTAGCCCTGCCTGTTTCCCTGTGGGGAAGAGACATTCTTACCCAGATGGACGTTACCTTGACCAGTGGTTGCTCCCCAACCTCTAAGCGATTGTTAAAAGGAATGGGATATGTCCCCGGCAAAGGCTTAGGAGCCTCGTTACAGGGACGTGTAGAGCCCATACAAGCTACCTCCAACATTGTCAAGCAAGGCCTGGGTTTTTCCTGGGGGCCACTGAGGGAATGTTCCCACCCACACCCATAAAGCTAAAATGGAAAACCAGATCTCCGGTTTGGGTGCCTCAGTGGCCCTTATCACGGGAAAAGCTCTCCGCATTACACACTCTGGTGTCAGATCAGCTAAGAGAGGGCCACCTCATTCCCTCCACATCACCTTGGAACACCCCTATTTTTGTCATAAAGAAAAAATCAGGCAAATGGAGGTTGCTGCACGATTTAAGAGCCATCAATAATTGCATGGAGCCTTTAGGGCCCGTTCAGATGGGGTTGCCCCTCCTTTCGGCCCTGCCAGAGCGTTGGCCTGTTATCATCCTAGATATCAAAGACTGTTTCTTTTCTATCCCACTTCACACAGAGGATACCCAAAAATTTGCTTTTACTGTGCCCTCTCTAAACCAAGAGGAGCCCTGTCACCGCTTTGAGTGGACGGTCCTGCCCCAGGGCATGACCAACAGCCCTACCATGTGTCAGTTGTATGTCGCTGCACAGTTGGCCGATACCCGGCAGCAATTCCCCAAAGTAAGGATCCTTCATTACATGGATGATATCTTGCTGACTCATGAAAGCCCAGATCTCCTTAACGCTGCACTATCACATTTGGTTCTTACACTTAGAGAGGTCAATCTTGAAATAGCCCCAGAGAAGATCCAGATGACCGAGATTGTCACCTTCCTGGGAGCAAAACTTACGTCTACTCAAGTCTCCCCCCAAAAGGTGTCTCTCAGGTTAGATAAACTGAACACCCTCAATGACTTACAAAAACTCATGGGAGACATAAATTGGGTTCGCCCATATCTGAAGTTACCCAATGCCGAATTAAGACCCTTGTTTGACTTGCTTAAAGGGGATCCGGACTTAGCTTCGCCCCGGTCCTTCACCCCTGAAGCGAGACAAGCACTATGCCAAGTAGAACAGGCACTCAGTAGTGCCACGTTAAAAAGAATAAACCCTGATAAGCCTTTCGAAGCTTGCCTGCTGCCGACGGTGTCACAGCCCACGGCGGTGCTGTGGCAACAGGGGCCATTACTCTGGATCCACCCCGGAGTTTCTCCAAAAAAGATCTTAGAGCATTACCCTACCGCAGTTGCAGATCTGGCCCTGGAGGCCATCAAGAAGGCCATCCAACACCTTGGCCAACCACCAAAAAACCTTAGAGTACCCTACTCTCTCCCACAAATTGAGGTGCTTACCGGATGCATAGATCAATGGGCTGTTCTCCGATGCACCTTTTCGGGATGTATTAATAACCAATATCCCAAAGACCCCCTCTTACAGTTTGTCACCCAACATCCGGTAATCTTTCCCAAAGTGACTTCGTCTAGGCCACTAGCGAACGCCCTCACCGTGTACACGGATGGCTCCAGCTCCGGTACAGGGGCGTATTGTGTGGAAGGGGACACTCCCAAAACAGTGTTTTTTCAACCACAAAAACCGCAGTGGGTTGAATTGCAGGTTACTATTACAGTCCTGAGAGAGTTTCCTGGCCCCCTGAATATTGTCTCTGATTCCCTTTATGTCGTAAATTCTCTACAAATCCTAGAAACTGTGGGCATTATAAAATGCTCCTCCACTGTAAGCACATTCTTTCTCGAGCTGCAAAAGACGATTCGTACTAGGCAACATCCCTTTTACACAACTCACATTAGGGCCCATACAGGCCTACCTGGTCCCGTGGCCCAAGGAAATCACATAGTAGATGTGGCCACTCGACAGCCACACGTCTTCCCCGTGCTGACACCATATCAGCAAGCCCGAGAGTTCCACGCCAAATTTCATATCAATGCAGGTACCCTGGCTAAGCGGTTTAGTATACCGCGAGCGGCCGCTAGAGACATAGTCCGAGCTTGTGGAAATTGTGTTACTCAACAGCATATCCCATCTGTGGGAGTTAACCCTAGAGGTCTCGTCCCAGGAGACATTTGGCAAATGGATGTCACTCATCATTCAGAGTACGGAAAAATCAAATACCTGCATGTGTCAGTAGACACATGTTCTCAAATATTATTTGCCTCTGCTGAGACAGGAGAAAAAGTCCACCAAGTCATTGCACACTGCCTTGCCGCTTGGGCAGCGTGGGGCAAGCCAAAAATGTTAAAGACAGATAACGGACCTGCTTATACCAGTAAAACTTTCCAAAAATTTTGTGATAATATGGGAGTACAATTGAAGCATGGAATCCCTTACAACCCTCAAGGACAAGGTATCATTGAAAGAGCACACAGGTCTCTGAAAGACTTGCTCAAAAAACAGAAAGAGGGGATAGGTCACGGCCTATCCCCAAAGGCTCAACTGTCTGTAGCCTTATTCACGTACAATTTCTTAAATGAAAATTCACAGGGCATGACACCTGCCCTTCAGCACACCTCCCCGAGTCCTCCACATAGAGGTCTAGTCCGATGGAAGGATGTCCTGTCAGGACAGTGGCAAGGCCCTGACCCCGTGCTCAGCTGGGCCAGAGGCTCTGTTTGTGTCTTCCCACAGGAACCAGGACGTCAACCGGTGTGGGTTCCGGAGAGATTGGTGAGAACCGTATCAACGCCCGAGAGCGCTGAGAAGCTGCAGCCTGACCAATTGGGGAACCCCCAACATGACACAAGAGACCCAACCTTCAACGCTGGTGACGACCAGCAAGATGACCAGCAAGATGATGAGAATGATCCTGACCGCCTCCCCGTCGTCCAGGGGGAGGACCGGTGATCCCAACCCCTATTCCCCTATAAATACCCTCCTGATTTGTTTTCTCTTTCTCAGCAGTGTTGCAGTGGTTCAGGGAGAAGATCAGTTCCTCTGGGGCCTCTGGCACCATCCCCCGACGCTAGCTCCCTTTTCTGCGGGGTCCCCCGCCTCTCCTCAGTTCTTCACTCCTAATTTAACTCTTAGCCTCCATCATCTACCTTTGCCTGCCAATGTTTCCTCCATAACCTTCAACGAGACCTTTCCTCTAACCGATGATACGCTGATCCTTTCATTTGCTAATCGCTCTATAGCTAATTGTTCCTGCGCAAACAGCACAAGTACTGCCTGTGATACCCATTGCACTCAGGTGACTTTTGGAGTCTTGCTAGAATTTCTTAATACCTCGGCTGGCTATCAACAGGATTGTGAGGGGTTGCTTAACAAAAATGAGACGAAAAGATGCCTCAAGTTTTCTGGGTTTAGACCAACAGTCCTTAACTGCTCTCGAGATCCTGATGCCCCGCAGCCTCCTTTCTCCCCTTGCGCGCATGATCTGCACAGGAAAACCACTCTGGGGGACTTCTCTTGGCACAGCTGTATGCCCGTGAGGCACCCGTTCCTCTTAAGTGAGGACTGGTGGCTCTGGTCCGTGCGCCCTCATATACGTAATTTCACAGCAATAAGCAAGATCCGAAACTATACTGAGGCATCGGCGTGGGGTACCGTAAACCAATGTCGAGAACCGTTAATCGACCCCATAGCCTCCCGTATCCAAACCTTCGCTCAGCATTTGGCCTGCAACCCCCTGGGGGCATGTCTGGACCTGCGCTATTTCATGCTATTGAATGGTACCCTTACCAACACGTCAACCGACGCGACGGGTGACTCTACCACTGCCAATTGTTCCTTTTCGGGTGCAGAGGGAACATATGCTGATAAGAATTGTTCCTTCCCTTTGCACAGGCAGGTTTGTGTGCTCCCTCCCTTCGCCTTTCTACTCTCTACAGAGCCTACCTTTAACTGTTCCAGCGTCCCCTGTACCCTGTCTGAATGCTGGAGCGGATTCCCTCCCTACGCCATCCTAACCTACCGTCCCAGCTATGTTTGGGTCCCGGTCAACACCACTGATTGGGTAGGCCCTATTACCCAGGTTGTGTCAACGGAAAACTTTCCGTTTTCTGGACCTTTTAATCCCTCCCTTAACAGGAAACCAAGAAGTGTCAAAAGCTGGCTGTGGAACCTCGGCGGCATCGTCGCTTCAGTGTTCGTCCCAGCAGTGGGGAATGCGGTGCTTCAAGCCTGGACAACGGAACAGATCGCCCTGACGATGGAAACAGTCAACACTTTAGCCAATGCCACCCGGGACGCGTTGCACGCCCACAATCTAATGTTAGAGTTGAATTCGCAAGCGATCCAGAAAATGCAAAATGAAATACAGGAACTTGGACAGGAGATAGATGGGCTCTGGAAAACAGTCGAGCAACTGTGTGACACCCGATGGATCCTTTTCAGACTTTGCGTCACTCCGGTCAGGGCCAATGTAACTGCTAACACCCACAAAGTCTCTGACTGGCTTAAAAATACTTATCTGCCAACTTTTACCAATCTTACCCAGCAGGTGGACGTCAGCCTGGACAAGATTGGGACCGTTAAGTTGACCCCCGTTAAGTTCAACCTTGTCAGTTTGGTAACTGACCTGTGGAACCGAGTTACCTCCTGGTTTTCATGGCCCAATCTGACCACTTGGGTTCTCCTCGCTATAGGGTTGTTGGTGGGTTTAGTAATCGTCAAATGCCTGTTAGAACGCTTGTTTCAAGCACAGCAGCAACTGCGCGTTACCACTATGATGGCTATGTCTTCAACCTGTAGTCCTCCTGACAGTAGCTTCTATACTGATCGATCCCCGTCCCGGCCACTCGGGGTGGGGCGCTCTGGGGCCAGGTTCGCGGCAAAGTCCATGGCCGTATCCCGGATATAACATATAACTCCAGCAGCCTTAATTTTTGTCTCAGGCGAGTCTCTTAGGCGGAGTCCCAGTTGTGGCCAGACTGGACTCTGGCCATTGCACAGAGACGCCTAGTGACGCCTTTGACGCTGGTTGCCACTCTCCTGCCCCAACCGTCTTTCCCCAGTTACGAGGCGAAGTACTGTAGGGAGAGTCACGTTGTTTCCAGCTCACGGGCTCTCCGGTCTCTATATGAGGTAAGCATTCTGGTCGGTGCCAGAGGTTCCGCCGTAAAATGGCAGGGGCCTAGTCCAGACTCCCCAAAGCACCAAAACATGTAGTGGGTCACTCAGGCCCACGGGAGTACACTCATCAATGGAGACACTGGGTTGAAATATATAAAAAAGGGGGAGATGTGGGGAGCCGCTTTCCGGGTTAAGGCCTAGTGGACACGCCGCGACCTGCTCTAGAGTAGCCCCCGCCCATCGTTTGAGCCAAGATGGCGCCCGTATCCTGCTTCCGCATATGACGCATGAGGCAGCGGTTGCTGCTAGCCTATTGTACACGCTTACGTAGTGCCAGCACATTGGTTGTAACTATTGTATATAAGAAATTACCCGGGCTAGCCTCGGGGAGACAGCCCACAGGGAGCCGTGCCTGACGGCCGCATAGAGGTTGTTCTCCCGCGAGGTATAGGGCCTCGTGTGGAATATGTAACAGAGAAAGTTTTCTTCCTGGCTCCAGTAAAAGGCTTGCATTCACTGCTATTGTGTGCCTCAAGTGTCAGTTTGTCTGTGTCTCTCCCTCTTTCCCTCTGTTCTCCTTGCCGGCCGAGGACAGGACGCGCGGGACCGAGTGAGAAGGCGCCGGACATAATACCATCATCTATATCATCTCTCTATATCTATCTCTTCCTCCATCTATATCTATAATCTATATCTATCTATCTATTTATCTAATCTGTTTCTAGCTAGTTAGTTATTTCTATTATCTTTCATCTCCTAGTGGTTATGCTTCTCTGATTGAATGGTTACTCATGCAATTGTTGTTACCATTAGAATATTGTTCATATATTAGAAGAAATAACAGAAAAGTTACAACAAAGACATAATTAAAAAAAATTAGTATCATGCTTCTCTAATGTTGTCTTCAAAAACCAAGTTCTAAGAAGTAGACCAAAGCATCCTTCCAAATTGTATGATGGCTATTATCTTTTAGTTCACCAAATACATTAAATCCATGTATGATGTTTTCTTAAATCTTTTGGTGACTTGTTTATATTAAGCTTGTAAGAAATGTAATTGATATTTAATTCATATCTTTAGTTTTTAAAAAACAAATCAATATATAATTTTTAAATTTAAAAGATAAAAACTGATCCTCAAAGTTGACTTGTCATTTTTATTTTAATATTAACTACATATTATAAACATAAGCTAAGTTTAGATGCTTATGTTTATGGCTTCTAACTATAAGATCAAGTCAGATATCCAAATCTAACACTAATAAATTACCTATCCAATTAAATTTAAATTAAAAATATTACTTTCAGGTGATAGTGCTTTTGAACTTAAGTTATTGGTATTTATTTTACTTGTATAAGGATGTTTACATACATTCTTTCACTTGTTGATTTGATTTTAAAAATTATTTAAAAATGATGACCATTATTTGAGACATCATCATCATTCTTCTTTTTTTCTTATTATATGACTTTCTTAGCCACTAATATATATTATTTTGATGGATCAATTAAATTAAAAATACACATCATAATACAATATCTTTTATCTACCTACCCGTAGATGCGCGCACACACACACACACACACACACACACACACACACACACACACACACACGTATATAATATATAATCTCTATACTCTTTAGGGTATAGATTTTGTTGTCCAACTACAGTAGCCACTTGCCACATGTGGTTGTTGAGAACTTTAAAATGCAGTTACTCCAAACTGGTACATTTTGTAAATGTCAAATTATACATAGGACTTTTAAGACAGTCTGTCAATAATTTTTAAATATTTATTACATGCTAAAATAAAATTTTGGATTGAGGTTTAAATAAAATGTTATTAAAATGAATTCCACCATTTTCTTTTCTTTTCTTTTTTTCATGTGGCTACTAGGAGAATTTAAGTTATTGATGTGGCTTGCACTGTCTTCTCATTAGGCAAGGCTGACACAGAGACACTTATTACTAAAGCTGTTGTGAAGAAAGGTGTGCACCCTTGATTTCTTACTGACTGTTTGGGGGCCTGGGAGGCCTAAAGCCCCACGTGCCATGCACTGACTTGGCTTTCCTGCTGCTCTTCTCATTTATTTCAAACACTGTGACACAAAAATGGAAACACAGATCTAGACATTGACATGAATGCTGGGCTCATTAATCCAGATAATCCAGAATATCGAAATCCAGGATATTTTCTACTAATTCTTTCAATTATATGGAAGTTAAACCAAAAATTTAAAAGCTATTGAAGAAATTACAGGCAGCCAATTGAAGAATGCTCTTCTCCCTCATATTTCAATGCATTCTGTATAGAATGCAGTGACTTCCTCATGCTTCACCATCTCAAGAAGTTGGAGAATGAGAACTGGGGCATGAATTCAAAGGGTAAGGGAAAGTGGTACTGAGCACCTGGCATGGCCCTAATACTCTTCCCTACAAAATGTGAATTTTTTACCATATTTTACAGATGAGGAAACTGAGACCAGAGAGTTTGGGAACTTTATTCTAGATCACCCTATTGGCTAATAAGTTGCTTAACTGACATTTTAATGTAAGTCTGAAAAGCAAACTGCCCATATTAAACAGTATTGACAATTTGGGGGAAAATTATCTTAATATTGTGTTTTTTATTACTGTTTTAACCTGTCAAACAGTAAATATAATCCCCCTTTTATAAAGTTAGAGAGTATTGCTAAGTTTGTATTTCCTCCTTTATCATTCCCCAAATTAAATATTTATCTACACACACAGACACACACATTTGCTGTGGATTTTGACATCTCATTCTTTTCCTTTGTTTTCTCTGATTTTATTACAGTGATGATCTCATTAGCCTCCTCTGAAGTTCATTCTGTTTCTCTTGTTCAGTCAGTAACTACCATCCCACAGGTAAACCCTCTGTCCTTGTCCCTTCATGCAAACTCTATTAATTTTTCAAATTACTATTACTATATGTTATATATATATGTTATATGTATTACTATAAATACAGTAATAGTAATTTTCAAAATAATTTTTGCGTATCCTATACACTTAATTCAGTTATTCAGTTATCACTTTGTATCATGTTCTTCCTATGGATGAATTTTTAGTTTATTATATAGTATTATTTTGTACTTTCATAATTGTACAATTTTTTCTTCTCTAGTTAGAGTGTAAGCTCATGAAAGCAAAAACCATTGCATTTACGTCTTTTATAGCACCAAGCCTAGTGTGATCCCTGGGTATAAGTCTTGTATTCACCACTTTATCTCTCCCTGACTGATACTGGACACATTTCTAAATCTTTCGTAACCTCAATTTCCTCATCGGAAAATGGGAGACAAAATAGTACCTAATTCACTCTTTCTTTTGAGGATTAAAAGAAGCAACCTGTGTAAAACATTGAAGCCAAAAGCTTGGAACATTAAGCCCTCAATAAATATTAGCTTTTATTAAGCAAATAATTAAATTAGATTGCTTGGCTTATTGTTACTTAATTAAATTATTATATTGGGAAGTGATGTGGGCATTTAGGAAATTTGGATGAATCAAGTACAACTGAACATTTTTTTCTCCTCCATCATTGATTATAATATCTGTGATTAAAAAAAAATCAGGTCATTATTTTTTGAACTGTAATGACCCTGTGGGCCATACCTATAAATTTACAGTACTCTCTCTAGTATCCAGAATAATGCTTGGCACATGAGAAAACCTTGGTAACATTTGTTGAATTTAGTTGTTAAAATGGTTTCATTTTTCCCTTCTATTGGTGTGCGCAGATGGAGTCTGACTTGTCAGATAGATTGGGAGTTGTTTGGCAGGGAACTTCTGGGAGCCTCTTGAAAGCAACTAGTTAAAAGTATCCGAAAAATTGGGTGATTTACTTTGACCCTGTGCTTGTGTGGAGTCTTGTCACATTTTTTGGGACCTATCCTGGCCCAAGAATTGGCCTTTCCTGGGAACAGAATTAAATACCCCAGGTTGTAATTCTAACTATTGACTAAAACCGCTATCGGCCTTTGTGAGCTATGCGCTTGGCTTCAAGGTGGGCAAACTCGTGATTCCCTGCAGAGTCACATGTTAAATCTTAAGAGAATTTCTTGAGTTTCACAGAAATCTGAGTCAACTTCATTATAGTTCCTATCTTGAAGGAATGAGACTCTTTAAAACAGGAGATCCCAGTTTTGGGGCTTTCACTGTCAGTGAAGTTTCTTTTGAACCATCATCGTTGAAGCACCAGTTGTATTTTAAATATAATTATGCAAGGTCTTGATTTTTTCCCACCATAGTTCTCCACTTCTAGAAATTTATTAGTAACTTTTTCATCTCAGGCTTTCATTATTATGCTTTAATTCAAAGTGAAATTTAAAGTTGTTTATCTCTCTCTTGCATCCTTCATTTTTATTCCTTCATTGCTTTCATTTTGAAAATTAAAAAAGGTAATATATTTGGGAGTATAAATTACAGAATGCTAATATAATTTTTACACTATTTGGAAATGAAAACTTGAGAAAATAGAAAAGAAATAAATACGTAAATAGTAGTTTGAGATATCCATAAGTGAAGGATGGCAAGACTCATCTAGGTCAAATACATATTCTCAGTTTCTGACTACAGAGAATTTATTATTTAACGAATAATTTACTGCACTTAGATGCTAAAATTAAATACAAAATAGTTCTTATAAAATAAATACACTGTCAGCTTGCTGTTTGGATTTATTTAGTAAATAATAGCTATGATTTTTGAGCCTTTACCACATGCTACTGTGTTAAATGCGTGTCTGCAAATTGGGTGATTTTGCCTTCAAGGAGCATTTGGCAATGCCTGGAGACAGTTTTGGTTGACACATCTGGGCATGGAGGGTGGCTACTGGCATCTAATGGTAGAGGATTAAAGATCCTACAATACACAGCCTTTTGGGCCTAAAATGTCAACAGCAGTGGCAAAGTTGAGAAACCCTGTTCAAAGCATATTAAAGTCTTTTCACTGTGTGTGTGTGTGTGCGTGTGTGTGTATGTGTGTGTGTGTGTGTTTGTGAAGGAAAAAAAAATAAGAAGAGTCAAAATAAGAAGAAAAGCATATTGGGACATGGAGAATACCGAATACCCATGTGAAGTGATTGCAGCAGTGATACCTGCCAAAGCTGGTCATACATTTGCTTTTCCTCAGGATTTGGAGTGAATTGAAGGATCAGCTGGTTTGGTCAGCTCTGCTCTTCCTGTTGAAAGAAGGGCTCCTTTTCCATCTCGTGGTCTAGGAAGCAAACAAAGCAATCCTGCAGTGCAAGAAAAAAAAGAAAAGCAGTTGCATTGATGAGAGACGAAGAGAGGAAGTTTTTTTTTTTTTTTTTAAACCATGCTTGCCCCTATTTTAAAGCCTAGACAGGTTCCTTTCCTTGACCTGTGAGGTACATGGGTATCTTAATAGATTCTCTTTTTTGCTTAATCTGACTTGTGTGACTCTGGCTCCTTATAACAAAAAATACTGTTACACCAAAGAAACTTCCTTAGCCAGAAATCTTTTGAGCAAAAAAAGTCAAATTTCATATATTTTAACTTAAAGCAAAAGACAAACCAAATTTTCTCAACCTGGGAGTCAAAATCCAAAGAATAAAACTTTCTTATTTCTTAGAATCATCCAGATGGATCTCAGTCCCAAAACTTAAATAGTCAGACATTTTTCAGCCAGGTTGTTTTCCACTGGAATTGGTGTTAAAAAAATAAATCAACCCCTCTACTCTGGAGAAGCTATCAAGGTATGTTCCCAGAAGGCAACAATTATCACAGTCTGTTCCCCAAGAGGCTAAATCTTATGTGAGGCAGGAAAGGTAATCTGAGAAAACTTTCTGGTTACAGCTTCATGAATATGGAAGTGATTCTAGGACAGTTGTGCAGAGAGCTCTGTGAACCTAAACACAATTGGGAGAAATTGAAACTGTTGGCCATATCTGAGAAATGGAAGATCATCTATGTATATTATCTCTTTGTTCAGAGAACAGCATTTGAGACATTGCTGGATGGCTCCTAAGTCAGGTCTTACTGTCTTTCTTTTCCATCACACATACTCAAATCTTATTTTCCACTTCTCCTCTGGTATCCTAATCCAAATTTCAATATGACTCTATCCATAGAACAACATTGACTAAACTGCGAATACCCTGTTTGTAGCAAACAGTTCTCTAGACAAAATTCATGGCCTTTTGTTCTCTGTAGTTTCAGCCTTTTGTTCCAATTCCAGTGACAAGACTAAAGCAGATTTACAAACCAATCCCCAGTTCTTCCTTAATTAAATGTGAGAATCTAAAACCCAGAGACAGTGTCCAGGTGGAGGCCTGTTAAATTGATTCCTCAACTTTTGGATTTTAAATAGCATCATTAAATTTTTCCATTATCTCCCCTGAAGTTGGTGGCATTTCCCCAATAGGAGGTAAGACATCATGACTTTCTATATGCTTGATAATAAAAAGCAGCACTCTTTCCTGAAGTAAGCCACAATCGGAGACTCTTGAAATCTAAAGCCATGACCAGAGTTTGTATAAATAACAAATCCAAAGTCAATGGGAGGCTGCATGAGGGCATGTGTTCTGGAGCTCATGAGAAGCTGCAAAATTCCAAGAGGTCAGTCTGTCTTAGGCCCCTCCCTTGGCCCTGAATGCAGATCCATAGAGTTTAAGAGAATTGGAATTTGGGCAGCAAATATGGCATTGTTTACCTACATTGAAACAAACAATTTTAAGCTATATGTTCACAGGGTGACCATATGTTCGAGTTTGCTTGAAACAGTCTTGAATTTTGCTTGTGTTGGCATAATTATTAATTCCATCCGTAGTAGATTGGATCATGTATCCCCACAAAGTAACATTCTGAATCTCAGTCTGCTTTTCTGTGGGTGTGAACCTATTTATAAATAGGACCTTTGGAAGAGGTTATTATTTGTTAAACTGTGGCCATTATTAAATCAGGGTGAGTCTTAATCTGTGTGTGACTGGAGATCTTATAAAGAGAGGAAATTTGGAGACAATTAGTCAGAAGAAACCAGAAGAAGCCAGAAGACACAGAAGCCAGAAGTTACAGTAAGCCACAGGAGGAGAAGATGAAGCAGATCGCCATGTGATAGAGAACTGCCAGCACCAGAATCCTACGACCCCTCGGGGTGGGCAAGGAAGCCTGGCCTCACCGACATGTTGATTTTGGCTTCGAGGCTTCAAAACCATGAGACCATAAATGTTTGTTGTTTAAGCCAACCCAGTGTGGGCTATTTATCTTTGCAGCTCTGGCAAACTAACAGCATCCCCTTTTACTCCAGAAGTATCCAGTTTGGATGAGAACTTACCCAGTCATTCTAGCTGTGATGCCCAGGCAGAATTTAGCTGCGATACTAGTTTATTATACCATCCTGAAGACCAGGTTGAGACCCAGACTACATGCAGCAAAAAACTGTTCCACACCTCACTGCCTAAAAGTTCTGCTTGAGTTTTAAGAGCCTTAAGCAGTACTAAAACGCTCTCTTTTTTGCTACAGTCAAATTCTCTTCTCAGGTAAAAGCTGAGGGCATGTAAATTTGATTAATGTTGGATGCAGAGGGCAGGGGCTGTCCCTACCCATCCCCCTGGCAAAGCACTTGCCTACTTAAAAGTTACTCAGTATCTGCAAACACCCACAGCAATTAGGTGCTAGGACCCACTTGGTTTAAAACAAAAAAATCGTAGTCCATGTTTAATAAGTTAATGCCAGTACATTATCAAGCCCCAAACTTCAATTCTTACTTGTTAATTTATTCTCACAAATTCTTCCAGGTTTCTGAGGCACATACCAACAAGCTGAAGTTTGAGGGCTCATAAATGACACCCCTTTCTTCCACTCTGGAGTTTATAACAAATGTAGGAAATCAGGGGCAGATGCCTGATGGATGGAAGTTGATAGGAGAGTTTCATTGCTCTCAAAGTCTGGGCTGGAGAACTTGGCTTAGATCTGCATTCTTGGTGGGCATCTGAGTCCTTCACCTCAATTTTGGGCCCCCTAGATTCATGTCCCTTAACTGCTGGGGTAGAGCTGGCTCCAAGACACTAGTGACTTGACTGGAGAGCAGATAGTGAAATTTGTCCTTCATTACAGGAGGATTAGAAAAATAGAGACACCATCCAGGGGTTTTGCTGAACAATCTCAGTTCCTGCTCTCAACCCTTCTCCTCCACCATCAGATTATTCATTTGTCTCAAGGGGCAAAGCAAGCAAGAGCAGAGACTGGCCTGGAGTGTGCCTTCAACTGAATCTCTCTAAAGTGAAACACTAGGCAAGGAAACCATTGTAAGTGAGTAGTTTTAATAAGACACTTTTAGTTAGAGAGAACCATGTAGTTTACTTACAAACATGAACAGATACAGGAAGAAGAGCTGTGGTTTCTAATTCTGGATTTACAAAAAAAAATTCCAGAGGGTCCTAATGAAGGTTGAAGGGTTCATTTAAAAAAAAAAAATTCAATCTGCAATTAAATCTAATGTATTTAGGAGGGGGAGAATTTAAAAATCTTTTTAAAAAAGCAGCGTGTTGAAAAAACTGAAGGGGTGTAACAGAAAACATGACAAGAAATGTTTTTTTTTTGGGTAAAAGCTTCAATAAACGTGGTTGAACTAAATTTCTCAAGATTTTCTTAGATCTAAAATGGTATGCTTCGATGTGTAAATATAATTCATTATAATCAGAGTCGATGCTTTTTGTTCCTAATTGTCTGGGTGTTTCCAAATTGCTTGAACACAGATTAACTTGAGCACTTAAACATTTCCTCTTGGTTATTATGCTGTTAGCTAGCCTGAGACAATTTTTCCCCCTTTTCTTTTTTTTTTTTAATACAATTGCAGGTACCGAGGTCAGTTTTAGCACAGTCTTTGTCTTATAACTATGGATTACAATCATTGTTCTCTGAATCAGAAGAAATGGACCACTTTCAATATTCTGGGGAAAACAAAACAAAACTATATGTCTCAACAATTTTATTTATTTAACTTAAAGCTCATGTTTGAAAAATACAAATCCTGATTCTGTTTTACATAATATATTATGAGAAATAAACATTTGATGAAATTAAACTAATATGTTACAATATATTATAAGATCAATAAAACCCAGAGATCTTTTTTGTAAGGAATACCCATTTGAGGAATTTGTGAGAGCCAGGAATATTAGGCCTGATTTGGTTGTATTTTAAAATATGATACATTTGAATACGAGAATGGGTTCACAGGCCAGAAATGCGACACCTTGTTCTCTAGTTGAAACATCTCTGAGACGGGTCTGTGCCACGTAGCCAAATCTTCATTAGAAGGGCCACAGCAACCTCATAGTGAATATACAAAAATCCCAGGCACAGTGGCACATCTTTGACATGTCAGGAAAATGCTCTTATGCAGTGAATGAAATTTCCTGGGAGGGTCATAAATCCTGTGCAACAAATTATACACTAACAGGTTCTTAGGGGAATTCAATAAATCCTCACAACCGCTTAGCGGGTAATCTCCAGATCAGAATCCCATTTTTCATAAGAGCAAAATAATATATGGCTTCGTATACTCTCCTAGTGAAATGCTATATATCAAAGATATGAATTTAGTCGAAATATTGATCTTAAGCCAAAGTGAAACTAAGGGAAACTTTAATGCTTTTCACCACAAAGGAAGAGTAAAGGGGATGTGCATAAAATGTGCTTTATACAGTGAAGCTTACTGGATGAAAGGAAATGAAAAAATCCAGATGCCTGAAGTATTTCTGATCCATCATGTTAAGGAAAATCTGTAGAACTGGTTGCACAGTCATCCTTTCGCTGAGCTAGTTATTGTAGAGATTTGCCCTTGCAATTAAAGGAAATAAGATAGATTGCAAAGAAGGGAAATATCTTAATGTTGTGTGAATTATTTTAAATGAGAAATTTATTGCATTGCAAATCACATAATGTAATTGAAACTGAGCCCCATTCTTTATTCATCAAGGAAGATTCTGCAAGGACAGTGATGACTTGGTAGAGGTCTGCAGGATACACTTACGTGTGTCTGAGTAAGTTGGGAGTTGAACAGTTTTCCAAGTAATTAGATTAATGTAGACTGCATCAATGCAAAATCCATGTTCTCCTTTCCTGTCTTCAATAACAGAAATTGGGACAAGAATAATACGGAAAATTCCTTTCCGTCTCAGTTTGCCACAATGAATCAACCTTTGCTATATCATGGGTGGGAGGGAAAATAGTTGTAAAAACTGCTTTTTAACCAAAAATGGTCTATTTATTTTCTTAATGAAAGGGCCTTCATATGGTCTGTTATCATTCAGTTATGTGAACGTTGTCTAGAATTCATGAGTAAGCTACATTTCTGGGTAAAGCAAAGATGGAAATCCTAACAGAAATGATGCATTGTGATATTTACATCAAACTAATATATTAGTGGGATGATTTTACATTTTATTTTTAATTGCAGAGGCATGCCAGGTGGCACTGAAATTGCCTGTCCTTTGGCTGGCATGGCTAAATGTGACTCATCAGACCCCAGCAATCAATGTCCTAGGTAAACCAAAGTAGCTTTTCTAAATAGGCTATTACTTATTTATTTGGGAGATTTATAAAAATGTGACCGTCACCCGGAGCCTCTGGGTACATGAATAATGTAAAAGAACAAAACATTAAGAAACAGGAACAAACAAAAGCCAGACTTGTAGTTCCATTTCTCTCAACAGACAGAAACCACTTTTTTGATCAATACATTGAATTACAAAGAAAGATTGCTAAAAAATGCAAACAGGAGTTTAATAGGACATAAAAGATTTAGTCATCAAACAAATGCTTTACTGACATCTTGCATGCAAATGGTATGGATTAGTGTCTAGGGAGTGCAAGCTATGGTTTGAACAAGTGACAAAGTGGTTAGCTTACAGATTTTGTAATGCAGGGACATCAATGGGAAACCAGTCACCTCTTTATTACTGCACAGAAAATGTAAGATGACAGTGCTCAGTGACTTGGCTACAGGGAAGATCTGAACACAGACTTTTCAAAGAAGGAGGCTGTTCTAGTTTGCTAATGCTGCAGAATGCAAAACACCAGAGATGGATAGGCTTTTATAAAATGGGGGTTTATTTCACTACACAGTTACAGTCTTAAGGCCACAAAACGTCCAAGGTAACACATCAGTAATCGGGTACCTTCACTGGAGATGGCAAATGGCGTCCAGAAAACCTCTGTTAGCTGGGAAGGCATGTGGCTGGCGTCTGCTCCAAAGTTCTGGTTTCAAAATGGCTTTCTCCCAGGACATTCCTCTCTAGCAAGCTTGCTCTTCTTCAAAACGTCACTCACAGCTGCACTCCGTTCAGTCTCTTTGAGTCAGCATGTTTTATATGGCTCCACTGATCAAGGCCCACCCTGAATGGGTGGGGTCACGCCTCCATGGGAGTATCCCACCAAAGTCACCACCCACAGCTGGGTGGGGCACACTCCAAGCAAATCCAACCAGCACCAAAAGTCTGTCCCACAAGACTACATCAAAGATAATGGCGTTTGGGGGACAAAACACATTCAAACCGGCACAGAGGCCATGGCCAAATGCTGTCTATTTCATGTTGTTTTAGGACCTTGAATTTTGAACTCTGGTGCCTTCTCTTGCTTTGTCTTGTTGGTTTCCTGGTTCTCTGATACAGTTTGATTTTGTATTTTTACCCATCAGTCCTATTCCAGTCACTCCCATGGCTGCGCCGTTTCTGGCAACTCCGTTCTGACTACCTGATTGTATATTTTGCTACTTTCCTTTTTCATTTGAATGTTAATCTCTAATCCTTCTGAGTCCAGATGTCCTGTTACTCCGGTTTCTTCAGCACTTTAGATGGCATTGCTCAAAATTGAACTCTCTTGATGAAAAAGTAGACTCTTCTGTTGTTTCCCATGCCTATTTTGAAGTTACAATTGGTTAGTTTCACACCCCAAAAAAGAGAAGAATAGGGGGAGAGAGGGAGGGAGTGAGGAAGGAAGAAAGGGAGAGAAAGAGGGAGAGAGAGAGGAGCCAGTGAATTTTGCCTATTTTTCTAAGAACTTGTAAATAATTGAAAAGAGGTTGAGAATTTACTCACTAAGACCTAAACATAAAAGAGAAATAGTTCAAATCAAAGGTAACTACACAAGTAGTTCTATTTCTACTAGCAAGAGAAATTTTCCTTAGTGTAGAAAGCCCTATAGGCTACTCATTACCATTTTTAAGATACACTTTAGGATGCTTAAAACAAAATCAATTTTATATCAAGTTTGGCTTAACATAGTAATCCAATGAAATTAACCTCTGTATTTCAATGAGAGGTATAATATTTAGACATCTTGAACTCACTGGGACTCAGAGTAACGAACACATTAGGCCTACAAAGAAATTCCAGCTTTAAGATGACAATTTGAGCTCCAGTTCACCTATTTTTCCTCTTTCTTACAGAAATGATCCCAGAATATAAAAATTGAAAAAAAAATACCTAAAATGCTAGAAAATAAAGAAGGGCTTTTTAATTAAAAGGCCAGATACTTTAAACATTTCTGGATACTAGGAGATAAATGAGATCAGATCATGAGAAAAGGCTGAAAATGCCAAAGAGGCTGAGAAAGGACCCACTAAAGCATTTAGGAGAGATTTTTCTCAAAGAAATTCTATAAACTAACATCCTCAGAGTTTCAGGGACTAGGAGAAAGCCTATGGGAAGATGCATAACTCTGGATGTGAGAAGGCTGGCTGGGACTTCTGACCTAATCTTCATTCAGGATTGATAACACTTAACACAGCTGAGCAAAACTGGCAATGTCATGGGTGTCAACAAATATGGAAGTGGCTAATCTAAAAGACTACCACAGAGGGTTTTATTTTCATGCTTAACCTTGCTGGCAACTTCTTTGATTCTCCAAATAACTACCTGTTCTAAAGTGCTAATGCTGCCAGAATGCAAAGCACCAGAGATGGATTGGCTTTTATAAAAGGGAGTTTATTTGGTTACACAGTTACAGTCTTAAGGCCATAAAATGTCCAAGGTAACACATCAGCAGTCAGGTACCTTCACTGGAGGATGGCCAGTGGTGTCTGGAAAACCTCTGTTAGCTGGGAAGGCATGTGGCTGGCGTCTGCTCCAAAGTTCTGGTTTCAAAATGGCTTTCTCCCAGGACGTTACTCTCTAGGCTGCAGTTCCCCAAAAATGTCACTCTTAGTTGCACTTGGGATATTTGTCCTCTCTTAACTTTTCCGGAGCAAGAGTCTGCTTTCAATGGCCGTCTTCAAACTGTCTCTCATCTGCAGCTCCTATACATTCTTCAAAGTGTCCTTCTTGACTGTACCTCCTCTTCAAAAGTTCACTCTCAGCTGCACTGAGTTCCCTCTGCCCATCAGCTCATTTATATGGCTCCACTGATCAAGGCCCACCCAATGGGTGGGCCAACACTCCATGGAGATTATCCAATTAGAGTCATCACCCACAACTGGGTGGGGTGCATTCCAAAGAAACATTCAAAGAATTACAATCTAATCAACACTGATAATGTCTGCCCACACAAGATTACATCAAAGATAATGGCATTTGGGGGACACAATATATTCAAACTGGCACATTCCACACCCTGGACCCCAAAATGACATTATCTTTCCACATACAAAATACATTCATAGCATCACAATATTACAAAAACTTAAATCATTTTAGTAACAATGGGTGGGGCCATGCCTCCAGCGAAATATCTCATCAGAGTTGTCACCTACAGTTGGGTGGGGTGCATTTCCATGCAAACAACCTAATCCAAAAGTTCCAACTTAATCCCCACTAATATGTCTGCCCCACAAGATTGCATCAAAGAATATGGCTTTTTCTGGGGGCATAGTACACTCAAACCAGCACACTGCCATAGCTCTGTCCTTCAACAAACACCTTCATATCAGATCTCATTGCCAAAAGTTGGAGGAGGTTGAGGGCCAGGCAGCAGGAAATAGATTGTAGATTTTTGCAAACTTTACCAGAGCCTTTCACTTGAATGATTGAAATTCACCTCTGAGATTAATTGAGTATATATATAGAGTGGGGGCTTTGTTGTTGTGGGTTTCTAGTAAGGATAAAGCCATTTGATCAGGAATGCACCAGGATTTGCCAGTTACTACAGACATAACTAGAGAAAGGAAAAGAAAAGTGCTTAGCAAAATAATGAATTCTAAGAGCCTAACATGTAGTAGATGCCTAACAAATATTTGTTGAATATTGGATAAGTGAATGAAAGAATGTACCTCCCAAGGCTTGGTCTTCATACCATCTACTGGCAGCTGCAACTCTTATTAGCAGGACCTCTTTTAAATTCTGAACAGAATAACTGAAGAGGAGGTCAATAGAAGAATGTCAATGGGAACAAATCCCAATCCTGTTGGTGACTTGAGGAGAGAGACCTGTTGGTGGTTGCACACACCATAGATATAAAGACACTAGTGAGGAGAGTAGAGCATCCCCTGATTAAAATCTAACAGTTGGTACCCCATTGACATAAAATAAAATTGTGACAGTGTGGATTTTCCCCTTCCCCTTTGTCAAGATCTAATAGAGTTTTGCCTTATCTCTGAAATATTCACTACAAATTGGATAAATGCAGATTCTCCCTACAAATGAGCAGACAAAGATAAATTACTAGATTATTTTGAAGAAACATTATTTCTTCAGAAGAAATAAGCCTTTTTGAAGTCTCAGAATTAGTGTTTCTTTTTGAGATAAATTTATATGGATCTTGAAAAAAAGAGCAAGAAAAACAACTCTCTAAAATCTGTATTCTTATGGAGTTTAGAGATTACATTTATCTATCAAAGAGAACAATGAGTTTAGAAAATATTTAGTAAATATTGTTTCAGATGAAAAAACTGATTTCTGATTTAAAACATGTAAATTAAAATAGTGAACAGCACATTGTTTACTGCAAAAAGAGTCCACTGTGGCTTAGAGAAATTAACCCCAAATCTAGAGGTAAAAGATAAAGAGATGGTGATTATGAGCTGCCTGTGAGATGAATATATCAATAATGCTCATTTCAGGGATAGATGAAAAGTAGAAGAAATTGCGGTGGATATTTAACCAATAAAATACAAAAGTCATTCTCAAAAGAACATTGTTGAAGATTGTGGCATAGAGAGGAGTGGAAGCTAATTAGTCCCCCTGCAACAGCTAATAAGCAACCAGGAACAGCTAGTAAATAATTGAGAATAACTGCAGAGGGACAAATGTGACTGTCCACTCATCATATGCCAATCTGAATTGGGAGGAATGCCCAAGATCACAGCATAAAATCTGTAAGTAAAAACTGTGGATCCAAGCTGGGAGCCCTCTCCCCCCATGGCCTGAGCTGCAAAGCCTCATGGAGCCAGAGAGCAGCTCTTTCTGAGTGAGCAAATATAGCTCAGCTGAGCTCCAACTGGGGTTATAATTAACAAGTGTGGACTGCTCCATATGAATCCCCAACAAGCAGACAGAGGCATTGGGTAATGACTGACCTTGGAGAGCCAGAGGGTGGCCCTGGACTGGCCCTGAAGGGGGTTTTCTGTCCCCGTTTTGGTTCAGTGGAGAAAGCCTCAGCCATTTTCAGTTCCCAGCTCTCTGACCTAGACAAGGGTGGAGATAGCACAGGAAGAGAGAGACCACTAAAATGCTAATGACCTCTCCCTAGGGGGTGTATCTTCCCTAAGAAGAAAGGGGTGGGGCTCAGCTCTACTATCTGCCTTCCATTCAGAACAAGACCCCAGAGCCTGGGGGAAAACAGCCACGGGCCATACCACCTTACACCAGTCTGGAGCTACAGGTGCCACTTGCTGGGCAGAAAACACAGTGACCCAAGTCTTCACAGGGCATACCAATTTTCTAAGACACACCCTCAGGGAAACTGGATACTGAATAGTTCTTCCTTTTGGGACCCGAGCCCATTTTGGTCTGGGAAAACCTGATTGGGGTAACCAAGTAAACCATGTCTAGACAACAGGAAACTATAACCTATACTAAGAGAAATGAAATTATGGCCCAGGCAAAGGAACAAACTTATACTTCAACTGAGATACAGGAACTTAAACAACTAATACTAAGTCAATTCAAAGAGTTTAGGGAGGATATGGCAAAAAGGTGGAGAGTATAATGAAAACACTGGGTGTACTAAAGGTAGAAATTGAGTATTTGAGAAACCAACTAGCAGAATCTATGGAAATGAAAAGCACAAAACAAGATATTAAAGACACAATGGAAACATACAACAGCAGACCTCAAGAGGCAGAAGAAAACACTCAGGAACTGGAAAATAATGCACCTGAAAGCCTACACACAAACTAACAGATAGGGAAAAGAATGGAAAAATATAAGCAGCATCTCTGGGAACTTAAGTACAAAATGAAAAGCAGAAATATACATGTCATTGGTGTCCCAGAAGGAGAAGAGAAGGAAAAAGGGACAGAAGCAATAATAGAGGAAATAATCAATGAAAATTTCCCATCTCTTATGAAAGGCATAAAATTACAGATCCAAGAAGTGCAGCATACTCCAAGCAGAATAAATCTGAATAGGCCCATGCCAATACACTTAATAATCAGATTATCAAACATCAAAGATAAAGAGAGAATCCTGAAAACAGCAAGAGAAAAGTGATCCATCAAAGGAAGCTTGATAAGACTATGTGCAGATTTCTCAACAGAAACCATGGAGGCAAGAAGGAAGTGGGGTGATATATTTAAGATACTGTAAGAGAAAAAACACCAACCAAGAATCCTATATATGGCAAAACTGTCTTTCAAATATAAGGGAGAGCTTAAAATATTCTCTGACAAACAGACAATGACAGAGATTGTAAACAAAATACCTGCTCTACAGGAAACACTAAAAGAAGCACTGCAGAAAGAAAGGAAAAGACGGGAGTGAGAGTTTGGGAACACGGTTTTGGGAGATAGCAGCAGAGCAATGTAAGTACACTGAACAAAGGTTCCTGTGAGTATGGTTGAAAGAGGAAGGTTGGGACCATGTGGGACACCATAATGAAAGATGAAGGATAAAGACTGGGACTATGTAACTCAGCAAAACCTAGAGTGCTCAACAATTGTAATAAAAGGTACAAATATGCTTTTACATGAGGTAGAACAAATGAATGTCAACATTGCAATGTGTTAAATATAGGGTGGGATGGGGGAAACTACAATCAATGCAAACTAGAGATTGTAATTAATGGAAACATTGTATTATGCATCCTTTAATATAACAAAGGCAATATGCCAAAGCTAAATGCATATGGAGGGGGTGGTGGAATAGGTGAAGGATATGGGACCCCTGGCATTGGTGATGTTGTCTGACTCTTTATTCTAATTTAGGTTAATGCTATTTTTCCTTTTGTTGCTTTCTAGCTGTCATGTTTGCTTTTTCTTTTTTCTTTTTTCTTTCTCTCTTTCTTTTTTCTTTTTTTTTTTCTCTCTGCCTTCTTTGACTCTTCCTCCTCTTTGGGGAAGAAATGGAGATGTCCTTGTACAGATAGTGACAACAGCAGTGAATATATAAATATGCGACTATACAGGGAACCATTGATTGTTTGCTTAAGATGGAATGTATGGTGCATGAACAAAAAATGGGTTGATGAAGAAACGTTGAGGGCACTATATTGAGTGAAATAAGACAGACACATAGGGACAAATATTGCAGGGTCTCACTGATATGAACTTATTATAATATGTAAACTCATAGACATGAAATGTAAGTTATCAGGATATAAATGAGGCTCAAGAATGGGGAGCGGTTGCTGTTATGAGCAGAATGTTCAACTAGGGTGAACTTAAACATTTGGAAATGGACAAAGGTGATGGTAGCACATTGTGAGAATAACTAACAGTGCTAAACGGTGCATGAAGGTGATGGAGAGGGGAAGCTCAGAGTCACTTATGTTACCAGAAAGAAAGCTGGAGGTTAAAAGATGGGAATGTATAAAACAGTGAATCTTGTGGTAGATAATGTCTGTGATTAACTGTACAAGTATTAGAAATCTCTCTCATGAACTAGAACAAATATATGAAACTATAACTAGATGTTATTGATGGAGGGGTGTTCTAGTTTGCTAATGCTGCAGAATGCAAAACACCAGAGATGGACTGGCGTTTATAAAAAGGGGGTTTATTTGGCTACACAGTTACAGTCTTAAGGCCACAAAGTGTCCAAGGTAACACATCAGTAATCGGGTACCTTCACTGGAGGATGGCCAATGGTGTCCGGAAAACCTCTGTTAGCTGGGAAGGCACGTGGCTGGCGTCTGCTCCAAAGTTCTGGTTTCAAAATGGCTTTCTCCCAGGACGTTCCTCTCTAGCAAGCTTGCTCCTCTTCAAAACATCACTCACAGCTGCACTCAGTTCCTTCTCTTTGAGTCAGCTCATTTATATGGCTCCACTGATCAAGGCCCACCCTGAATGGGTGGGGCCATGCCTCCATGGGAATATCCTATCAGAGTCATCACCCACAGCTGGGTGGGGCACATTCCAAGCAAATCTAATCAGCACAACAACGGTTGCCTCACAAGACTACATCAAAGATAATGGCATTTGGGGGACACAATACATTCAAACTGGCACATTCCATCCCCTGGACCCCAAAATGACATTATCTTTCCAAGTACAAAATACACTCATTCCATCACAATATCACAAAAACTTAGATCATTTCAGTAACAAAAGTTAAGTATAAGATCCTATCAAAATCAATTACAGGCGTGGTGGGTCCTAAGGCATAATTCTCCTTTAGGTTTGGATCTGTAGACTTAGAACAAGGTATATGCTTCCAATATACAAAGGAGGGACATTCATAGGATAAACATTTCCATTGCCATAAGGAGAAAGAGTAAGGAAAACAGGGTTAACAGGACCAAAACAGTTCCTAAAACCCGCAGGACAAACTCCGTTAGATTTCAAAGCTTGAGAGTCATTTACAGAACAATGTTGCATCCTTGGGGCTTGAGAGAGTGGGAGACTAACCCTTCCTAAGGGCCTTTGTGGCAGCCCTTTCCTCTCCAAACACTGGGGTGAGTGCTTCAACATATCCACACATTGGGGAGACCACCTTCTCGGCCCCACCCTCCTCAAACATCGGGGCAGCTCCCGGATTCCCTTCCATCTCCGGGGCACATGCTCAACCCCTTCAGAACAGTGTGGTGGCAGCCAGGCTCTCCCCAATTCCCTGGGAATGTGCTCCGCCCTCTTTGGGACCTCAGATGGCAAAACTCTTCCAGAGCATTGAGGCAGAAAGCCTGCCCTTGACCTCCAGGGCAAACTCACCCTTTCCATGCGTGTGGGCCACTCCACTCTCCCAGCCCAAGACCTCTTGACTCCAGACCTCAACCTCCATGGCTCTGTCTTTGAAGAAATTTTTCCTTCAGTTTGTTCCTTGTCTGTCGTCTCCAGCCCAGACTAGCAATGGCTCTGTCTGTAAAGATCTCGCAAAGATTCTGTTGGCTTCACATGAAGCATGCAGGGGTCAAAGCCATCAGACAATAGGACTTTCCACAAATCCTTTCTGGATAATTCCATCTCCAATCTTGGCTTGTACTGAAATGGCGGCTGGGTTCCATGTTTGGTTACATCCTCACGTTGGGCTGTAGCTTCTGGGATTCCACACCCTGGAAGCTCATAATTTTCCAAGCCATTGGCTTCTGGTTTCTTTGAACCCAAGAGTTCAGTTCTAAGTTTATCTCTCTCCGCTCGCATTTTACTATAAGCTGCAAGAAGAAGCCAGGGTACATCCTCCACATGTAGTCTGGAGATCGCCTCAGCTAAGTATTCCAGGTTGTCACTTTCTAATTCTTCCTTCCATCTGACACCAGGACTCAATTTTGCCAAATTCTCTGCCACTTTAAAACAAGGATTGCCTTTCTTCCAGTTTGCAACAACACATTCATCATTTCTGCTCAAGTCCTCATCAGAAGTATCTTTAGAGTCCATATTACCATAAACAGTCTCTTTAAAGCAGTTTTGGCCTTTTCTATCAAGCTCCTCACAATTCTTCCCTTATCCCTTTGAAAAGCCGTTCCAACATGTTTGGTATTTGCAGACTCAGCAGCAAAAGCACCCCACTTTTCTGGTACCAAAATCTATTCTAGTTTGCTAATGCTGCCAGAATGCAAAACACCAGAGATGGACTGGCTTTTATAAAAAGGGAGTTTATTTGGTTACACAGTTACAGTCTTAAGGCCATAAAGTGTCCAAGGTAACACATCAGTAATCGGGTACCTTCACTGGAGGATGGCCAATGCCATCAACTACTTTATATATATATTCTATATAACGATTATCAAAATCAGGAAATTATCATTGATACAACTACCATCTGATACTCAGACCCCATTCAAGTTTTGTAAATTGTCCTAATAATGTCTTTTATATTACAGCAAAAGAATGCAGTTCAGAATAACTCATTGCATTTACTTGTCACTTCTCTTTCAACCTGGAGCATGTCTTCATTTTTCAGTGGTTTTCTTGACATTTACACTTTTGAAGATTACAGGTCAGTTATTTTATAGAATATTCCTCAGTTTGGGTTTGTCTGATATTCATGATAATATTTGGATTATACATTTTGGGCAGTAATATCACAGAAGTTAAACAAGCATACTTTTGAGATATTGTGGGTTCAGTTATAGACCACTGCAATAAAGCGAGTATTGCAATAAAGTTAGTCACACGAATTTTTTGGTTTCCCTGTGCATATCAAAGTTATGTTTACACTATACTGTGGTCTATTTAGTGTACAATAGCATTATGCCTAAAATAATCATCTATATATCTTAATTAAAACGTACTTTATTGCTAAAAAATGCTGGCCATCATCTGAGCCTTCAGCGAGTCATCATCTTTTTGCTGGTGGAGAGTGTGGCCTGGATGCTGATTGCTGCTGACTGATCAGGGCTGTGGTTGCTGGAGGTTGGGGTGGCTGTGGCAATTTCTTAAAGTAAGACAACAATGAAGCTTGCTGCGCTGCTTGACTCTTGCTTTCACTTGAACACTTAGAGGCCACTGTAGAGTTATTAATTGGCAGATATGTCCCCCGACTCTCCCAAGGTCAGTTGTCCCCAAAAGCCTCTATCTACTTGTTGAGGATTCACTGTCTGTATTTAGCAGTTAACATTAAAATCCCAGATGGAGCTGAGCTGCGGTACGCTAGCTTGTTCGGAGGGTGCTGTTCTCTAGCACCGTGCGGCTTCTATGTGGGAGGGGCTCTTGGCTCTCGGTTCTCAGTGTGGGTCCGCAGTTTTAATTACAGACTTTATGCTGCAATCTCGGGCATTCCTCCCAATTCAGGTTGGTGGATGATGAGTGGACAGTTACGTTTATCTCCCTGCAGTTATTCCTGGTTATTTACTAGTTTTCTTGTTATTTATGACTTGTTCCTGGGGTGACTAACAGTCTTCCACTTCTCTCTATGCTGCCATCTTTCTCTCTAGGGATCTTTGTTTTATTCACTGCTATATCCCAAGCACCAAAAAGAATGCCTTGAACCCAAGAGGTGTTCAGTCAGTATTTATCTAATGAATGAGTAAAGAGGAAAACTGTATCTCATAGGTTATCATGCTTCATGTGGAAAAATGTTTTCAAAATGTAAATATTCACAGTGGTTTTCACTGGTTGCTGGGGGGAATGGACAGTCTGTATCCTTTCCCATGTTTATTTATTTAGTTTTGCAAAGAACATAAAGACAAACGAATTTAAAGCCCATTTCAATGCATCCTTTGGATATGTTAACTCTTGTACTGTGCCCTTTAAACAGAATTTCTTGAGGGGCTCCTGTGCCAGTTTGAATGTATTGTGTCCCCCAAATGCCATTATCATTGTGGTCTTGTGGGACAGACGTTTTGGTGCTGGTTAGATTTGCTTGGAATGTGCCCCACCCAGCTGTGGGTGGTGACTTTGGTGGGATACTCCCATGGAGGTGTGACCCCACCCGTTCAGGGCGGGCCTTGATCAGTGGAGCCATATAAAACATGCTGACTCAAAGAGACTGGATAGAGTGCAGCTGTGAGTGACGTTTTGAAGAGAAGCAAGCTTGCTAGAGAGGAACGTCCTGGGAGAAAGCCATTTTGAAACCAGAACTTTGGAGCAGACACCAACCACGTGCCTTCCCAGCTAACAGAGGTTTTCCGGACGCTATTTGCCATCCTCCAGTGAAGGTACCCGATTATTGATGTGTTACCTTGGACACTTTATGGCCTTAAGACTGTAACTGTATAGCCAAATAAACCCCCTTTTTATAAAAGCCAATCCATCTCTGGTGTTTTGCATTCCGCAGCATTAGCAAACTAGGACAGCTCCTTTTCCTGTACAATCTCTGGAGATACGGACTCTAGGAAGCTGTATTTAAAAATTCTGAGATAATTTTGACACAGTCCATCATCAAAAAAGGAAAGAAAAGAAAAGAAAAAAGAAAAGAAAAGAAAAGAGAAAAGAAAAGAAGCATAAGGCTTTGAGGAAGTATCACTGCAGACATTATAAGTCTGCATTAATTTCCTTCCTTTAAGCCTAGCCACAACAGACTTTTCCTCTGGAGGTGATCTTTATAAAATCTACATGAGAAGGAATCCACGCAGTGTCTCTTTCATCGCAACTTCAGTGGAGTTTATAGTTTGCACTAATAACTTAGAGCTTAGTACATCTTATCTTGTATTCTTCTCTATCATTTATACAAATATAAATATTTTTCACTAAGTGATGTGTGTATCCTTGTCTTTGCATTTCAAATATTGAAAAATCAATAAACTTCTGATGATAATACTAAAAACTGGTAAAAATACCAAGAAAAAATTGATTGTAACACATGGCTTAGAAATGAAGTATCATTGCACAACTCTTCCTAGGTTAATGTCAGTATATCTTTTTATCTGTTTAAAGTCATTTGTGAACTGGATCATGTCTTTGTGTGTGGTGGGGAGATGGCAGGAGGTGGCAGAGGGAAGGAGGGGGGCAATCCACAGGCTAATTTATGGGAAAGATTGAGAATATTCAGTGTAGTGGATCTTCTGAAATGTAAATGGGAGAGAGATAAATAAGAATATATTTGAGGCTGTAAGGAGGCAGCAGCTGAAGCTAATGACAACATAATGATCAAAGATATCAAGTGTGGCCTGAACAAGCTAACAGTTCTCAGCTCTGTAGTGATAGTCACTCTCATAGCTTCTCTTAGCATGGCTAAAAAAACTCTGAAATTAATTTTTAAAAAGTTCTGGGAAAAAATTGATTAAAGTAAAAAATGACTACTCTCTTTCGTTTTTACTTTATTCCAGTTATCAGGTTGAACAAAAAAAGTCATGTACAAATCCCCAATTCACATAAAAACTGGTAATATCAGTAATTTCTTCATTTCTTTGAGTCTATTAGGACTAGCAAGTCTAAAATGATAGTTAAAACTGCCTATTCATGATTGAAATTTTTCCCAACACAATGTCATATCATATAGTCCTATATTTGAGTATAATATACCTCTGATTAGGAACTAACATCTGGTTGATTGCTGATGATGCTTAGCAAGTATTACTATGGATGATGCATATTTCATCATCTTCTGAACTCCTAGGGCATTTGTTGTTTTTGTCATTCACTTGACAATTAATCATGTATTTCTTTGTGACAGCTTCAGTGATATTGTTTTGAGTAACTCATTTTAAAAAAATGTGTTTTGGTTTGTGAAAGCTGCCAAAATGCAATATACCAGAAATAGGTTGGCTTTTACAATGTGGATTTATAAGTTTACAAATTTACAGTTTTAAGCCCATGTAAATATCCCAATTAAGGCATCAACAGGATGATACCTTTTCTGAAGAAAGGACCCTGACATCTGGGGTTCCTCTGTCAGATAGCAAGGCCCATGGCTGTCATCCGCTGGTCCTTTGCTCCTGGGTTTCATTGCTTTCAGCTTTTGGTTCCAGTGGCCTCCTCTCTGAGCTTATGTGGGTCCTCTCTTAGCTCCCTCTCTAAGCTCTCTCCAAATGTCTCTGCCCTTTATCCTCTTATAAAGGGCTCCAGTAAAGGATTAAGACCCCTGTTGACTTGGTGGGTCATATCTCAATTGAAACAACCTAATCAAAAGGTCCCACCCATAGTAGATCTGCACCCACAGGAATGGATTAAAAGAACATGGCCTTTTCTGGGGCACATAACAGCTTCAAACCAGCACCATGTGTTTATAGTTTGTCTCTCCACCTCTAAATGCTTTTTGAAATCATGGCTACTGATTGGCACCTATTGGTTTTATAAACTGGCAGTTCTAAATTATAGAAACACACTCATATATTTAAGAGAGGAAAAGTTACCACCAAACTCTAATATAGCATTAATTCAATTAGCAAACACATATTTGGTCCTATATGGATATTGTTAATGTTTTCCACATATCCTCATGGATCCTTTTACCATTTCTGGGCATTGCTGCCTGACTTCCAATCTCCAATGCCTGTATCATTGTTGAAAAGTTGTCCTTGGGTTTCTGGAACCCAATTTGCCCATGTGCAAAATAGAAGTGAAGTGCCCTTGGATTCATGATCCTTGAGCAGTAACCCTTAAACCATAACAGACAGGAGTGCATGTATACATACCCCAGTCCTCTTGTCCCTGTGCTTGAATAATTCTGAGATATGTGTTTTACACTATTTTCTGGTTTTCCTATGAGATTGAGCTTCAATTTCTCACTTGATAGCTGCCTTAATAAAGTAGTGCTTACTGGCCTCTTTCCCTGCCCCAAGTAACTTTTTCATTCTCCTACTGGTGTCTTTGGACCACCCAAATATAACTTGTGTAATCAATCTTTATCTCTGGGTCTGATTCTGGGATTATTCAACTAATACAGTTGCTACTAGAAGTGATCCTAGGAAGCAAATCCACAAATGGGATTCTGGGGTTTGATCACTTGCAAATCAGATGGCACTTTGGTGGCAGGCAAGGTTGCAATTGTTCATAGTTGATGTAATAATAAAATTCCTCAAACTCACTTATGGTGAAATGGGATAGATGCCTGTAGGAGAGATGTACTGGTGTTCAATGCAGTCTTTCTAGATATAGTGGGAATGGTAATGATAAGATGGTGGAATTGGTTGTTGTTTGTGTGTCCTTAATGTGCTAAACAAAGAAAATGGTAGGTTCAAGTCAACTAACTAGCAACTTTTCTCATAATGTGAGAGCCAGAAGTATTTTAAGAATGCGATTAAAGATCCTCATCTCTTACAGCTGGAAGGCAGATCGGACTGAAGACCAGGTATACGGTCTGATGGTTGGAATAGCCAAATTATAATGAAAGCCTGATTCCCAGCCTTGGTAAATCTCTACACTAAATTCTGAACCCCTGTAATAATGAGGAAGACCTGGTACCTGGAATTGTGACATTTGTCACAATGGATGCTTTTAAGAAACTTGGTCTCCCAGATTTCCCTAAATCTTCTGGATTTCTGAAGCAGTTCATTTTCACTAGAGAGTAACAGAATCTATTATCCTGGACACCTTGCAGAGGCGACACTCTGAAAAGGATGCCTTACAAGATCTTGCCCTCTTACCAATTGGCCCTACTTTCCCTCATGGCTTTAGGCCAATACCTATCAATAATTTTTAGCATGGCCTAACTGAGAATGTTCTATCTCTGCTCCTGGAAGGAAGGAATTATTCACCAACAAATTTCAGGATCAGGCTAACATGTACTGGAAAAAACATGGATATTATATCTTGGAATTGATCCTAGAGTGCTTGACTTGGAAATTAGGTAATATAAAACTGGGTTTGGAATTGTTTATTATTGACGAACATACTCCCATGACTGAGGATTTATGTCCAGTAAGTACATCTAGACTTGTTCCTATTACACTGCTGTGATGGCTCCTTAAACCTTAGAAAAAATGGTGGCACACAGAAAATAAAGAGGGGATGTCTGAACTGTCCTGGCAGAATATTGAGAAAAGGGCAAAAAGGCTTAGAGAGGTGGGCCAAAGAAATAACTATATTCTTAAAAAACCCAGAGGACATTCTCTTCACCAAGTGGAAGGGAACATGCTAATGAGGGGGACACAGGCATCTTTGAGAAGCTCAATGGTGATGGTCCTCTTAAGCCAGAACTAATATTAGGGAAGGTTGCTTTGGAACTGGACCCCCTTGTGTCAACAATTCTGGAAAATCAGAGGCCAAGGGCAGCACTTACAGATTAAAATCAAGATGGATATATTTTCCATAACTGGGAGCCAAGCCAGACTGGCCAACAGAAGGCCATCACCTAGGGGCAGATAGAAGGATATTACTCAATGTATATAAACAGAGAAGTTTAAGCGCAAGGCAGCCACATGCTGATGTCAGATGTCTCAATGGAAAAGTCTCAGTTCTGTATTCCCTCAGTTGTTTTCCGGACCTGAGACCTGGCACCTGTCAGTTAAATCCAGGCTGCCATGAGGAAGGACCTTAGAATGACACAGCAAGTATATATAGTAGTAACCCCCTCAAAGCCTTCCCCTCAAGAGATGTATGGGTAGAGAATATCCTGATGTTTAGGGGACTGTTAAATACAGTGTCTGAGCTGATATTCATACCAGGGGACCCAAAAGGACATCATGCCTTCTCTGTTAGAATCAGCTCTTTTATTAGAGTGACCAATTTTTCCCAGCTTTATTGGACTGTCCCAATTTTAGCAATGAAAGTCCTAAGTCCTGAGAACCCCTCAGTCTCAGGTAAACCAAGATGGTCAATTGTCATAGGTCTTAGAGACAGGTGATCAATGGAATCTTTGCACAAGTCATTTTCCTAGACCCTGAGTGCATAATTATGATGGTATTCTTTGGGTGACAGAACCCTCACATTAATTTACTGATTTCTGGAGTCAAAGCATCTTGGTAGGAAAGGCCAAGTACATGCACCTGAAACTACATCCTTCCTCCCCTGCCCCCTAAGACTATAAATAAAAGCAATACAGCACTCTGGAAGGAATGGAATGATAGTCTTCATCTTATCCCCATTAATGTATCAGTCAGGTCACTGCAAAAATTATGTGGATCATGGCGCAAAAGGGTTGACTACCACAAACTCAAAACCAGTGGTAGCCATAATGATGTAGTTTCTATGCCAGGTTCGGTATCTTAAATTCACCAATATAGCCCTTGCAAAAAATCAACTGGAACATGGTAGATGACAGTAAATTTTACCAAGTGGTAGCTCAATTGCACGTTCTGTGCTAGATATGGTTCCCCTTTCCAGGACAGGTCAGCAGAGTCTCTGCTGATTGGTGCATGTACTCTTTCCAGTCCCTGCCAGGAGGAAGGGTCAGAAGCTGTTCACATTCATGGGGACAGATAAGAGTACATATTCAGAGTCTTGACCCAGGAATATATTAATTTACCTGTTCTTGTCTCAAAGAATGTGCAGAGATCTTGATTGCCTCAGGATATTGCCATAAATCATGATGCCAGTTCACTATACTGATAGCATCATGCAAATTGGATTGGAGGTACAGGTAAAACACATGAATGCCCACAGTTGGGAGATAAACCCCATAATGATTCAGAGGTTTACCCCATCAGTTAAGTTTTTAGGAGTCTAGTTGTGTGAGCAATGCTGTATTTGTTTTCTATTGGTTCTGTGAACAACTTACTACATACTTAGTGACTTCAAACAAACAAATCTACTATCTTACATTTCTGGAGCTCAGGCATTTGGTATGGGTCTCATTGGACAAAATCTAGTGATAGCAAATGTTTGGTTTGGAGGTTTTATGGACCCCAGAAAAGCATGTTCTTAAATGTAACCCATTCCTACGGGTGTAGACCTATTGTAGGTGGGACATTTTGATTAGATTATGTCAATGGAGATGAGTTACTCCTCATTCAAGGTGATCTTAATCGTCTTACTGGAGTCCTTTATAAGAGGATAAAGAGCAAAGAGAAAACAGAGAAGAAACCTCAGAGAAGCTAAGAGAGCCAGAGACGCTCACAGAAAAAAGCCCCAGAGAAGCTGAGAGATGAGAACATACCCACAGAAGCTGAGAAAGGAAGCCAATGAAGCCAGAAGCTGGAAGCAACAAAACCCAGGAAAGAAGGACAGGCAGACATTGCTGCATGCTCTGCTGTCTGACAGAAGAGCCCAAGCTCTCTCGAATCGGTCTTCAGAAAAGTTATAATGCTGTTGATACCTTAATTTGGACATTTTCATGGCCTTAGAATTGTAAACTTGTAAGCTAATAAATCCTCATTGTTAACAGCCAGTCCATTTCTGGTATATTGCATTTCATCTGCTTTAGCAAATTGAAACTGCAAACTCCATCCATTTCTGGAGGCTGTAGGAAAGAATCTGTTTCATATATATCTGAGCAGTTAACAGAATTCAGTTCCTTAGGGTTATAGGACTGAGATTCCCATTTTCATGCTGGCTGTCAGCTAAAGGCCATTTCCAGCTTGTGGAGGCCACCACATCAGGGTTGTTCAAGGCCTCCTTCCTCCATCTTCATAGCAAGCTACAGTAGGGTCAAGTCCCTCTCACATTTTGAATCTTTCCATCTCCTTCCATTTCATCTCTCTAACCCAGCTGGGAAAGGTTCTCTGCTTTTAAGGATTCATTTGATTATATAGGTCCTAGCCAGGTAATTTAGGATAGAGGCATGCCATAAAAAATTATGCTATGTGCTGTCTCTGGCAAGACCCATCCCCCCCAAAAAACCCACAAAACTCTGGGGTTCTGGAGAAAGGCTGTGCTATCTGTAGCAGAGATCTACTCACAGTTTGAACATAGTTATTAGTATGCTGTTGTCCCTAGTAACTGCTCATGAGACATCAACTGACTCCATGAGTAGAGCTTCCTGTTAATGAACTTCATGTTGCCCAACCTCAAATCATAAGGTAGGATGGGCATGGTAATAATGATCCATTGTATGATGGAAATGGTGCCTTCAGATTCAGGTCTGTTTTGGTCCAGAGGGCACAAGATAACTGCATGAATGGGTGTCCCAGGATCTATGTTACCATCTTCTGTTGCACAGATTCTTCTCTCCAGCACCCAATTATGTCACTTTGACCAGCTAATGGAGAAAAAAAAATTTGGACCTGTTTCATGGGTAGATTGTTTAATAGTTGAGGCACCTGAAAATGGACTGTTGCTGTCCATAGAGCCCATTCAGGGGTGGCTTCCGAAGACATATGGTGATGTGAAATTTGGGGGTGGGGCATTGCTTCAGGCAGTCAATTTGTCATTAACTTTGTTGGAGGGAAAAGTGATCCAAAGTAAGCATACACATTAGTTTTCAGGCATTGTTGTAAGGCTTGGCAGTTTAACCAGAATCCTAGAAGAAACAGGATTGGAAGATCAGAGCAAGGGCTTCTGGGGAAGAAAAATGCAGTTGGAGTTATGGAAGAACACAGTTTAACAGAGTCCTTCTCCAAGAGTACCCAGCCTTCCCCTCATTCAAGGGGCTCTGGATCTGTAAACTGTCTCAAGTCTGGGAATTGATTAAGGGGCCATGACTCTGTTTTTGTAATTCAAGTTAGACTTTTGTTCACTTGACCTGGAATTCTTCTGCTTATACAGATCAAACAAGAATTTAGTAGACTGCCCATCTATTTTACCACTAGGTACTCCATGGTCTACTAGCCAATGCCATAAGTCTCTGTGAGTCAGATTATTTTGACTGCTGCTTTGAGCCTGTTTTCCATTATGATAGCCATGCCCACCTTGTCTTTGGTGATTAACTGCTTCCATGGAGCTTCCACTGACTCAGGATCTGACTATCCCCAATCTGTTTAAGGATTCCAGCTCAGTGACAGCAGTTCCCACAGTAATATCTGACCTCAGTAAAGGGCAACTACAGAGCTCTTTAGGGATGATGAAGCTAGTCTCACAAATTTATTCCTCACAGTCCTTGTAAAAGGTGTGTTCTCTGGACATTCCAGGGTGTGTGAGCAGGTCTTCCATGCTAAATCCACTCTAACATTCCAATCTCTCTAAGCCTTTGAATCTAGTCAGAGTAGAAAACCAATTGTTAAAGCCCAATTTAAGGTTCTGTTTCTCAAGAACCACTCCTGGTACCAAGCTGTATTAGTATGGGTTCTCTAGGGAAACAGAATCAACAAGAGACATCTGTAAATGTAAGATTTTATAAAAGGGTCTCATGCAACTGTGGGGATGCATGAGTCCAAATTCCATAAGGCAGGCAGCAAACTGGCAACTCTGAGGTAGGTGTCTGATGAACTCTTCAGGCAGTGAACTGGCAACTCTGATGAAGGTGTTCAATGAACTCCTCAGGAAACACTTCACTGGCTAGCTGAAGAAGTGAAAGTCCTCTCTCTTTTTCTTAAAAGTGTTCAACTGATTGCATTCTCTCATTGCAGAAGACAAACCCTTTGTTAAGGTAATCAGTCACAGATACAGTCAATTGACTGATGATTTAATAAACCAGCCTTTTGGTTTATTAACCAGCCACAAATTTCCTTGCAGTAGCAGGACAGAGCTTGCTTGACCAGACACCTGATACCATCATCTGGCAAAGTTGACACATAAACCTAACTATCACACACACTCACTTTATGGTGAAGATATTGCAACAATGCAAGAACTGTGAGTACAGAATCCATCAGTACTACCATATAATGCGACATTCAGAAACTGCTGGTCTAACACACAGTGTAGCCTCTTTAAGAGGCAGCTAAGGTTCTGGCTTGGGCATGACACCCCTCAAGAATTATGAAACACCGTCCTTCAAGATTCCTGAGGTAATATTTTTAGTGGGAGGAGTGCACCATTTTTGAGAATCAAGAGCTAGAAAAGATAGGACTGGTTTCTCTCATCATTACTTTCAACAACATACCTGAGAATTTTTGCTTCCCATCTTATGTAAATTTGGCGGTGCTAATTTGAAGATCCTGATTTCTAGAAGAGGGCCATAGTAAGTGTTCCACTTTAGTTGTCATAGGTCTTTGTAGCTATGGTATGGCCTTTTTGGATTCCTCACGGTTCTAGACAAGTAGATGGAAAAGGAATCAATATACTGGTAGAGGGAATTGACCCTGATTATTAAGACAGGGAATTAGCTCATAAGAGGGGCAGGACGGAGTGTGCCTAGAATGTTGCAGAATCATCAAGGTGCCTTCTGGTGGACCCAAGCCCAATGGCAAGCACCATCTTTCTTGTCAGGCTGCTGGAATTCACTTGGCCTGCATACACCATTCTTCACCATGCAATGTTTACCCAATGGCTAATGGATGTTGGAGTTTAAATAGCTCAACAGTTCACTTGGTTCTTTGCTGAAATAATTCTGAGGCAAATTTTAACACCGTTCTCAACATTTCCTTGCAGGATTAATCTCTAGTTCTCATTGTGGGGGCTGGCTTAGTAATTTTGCTGTGTTCCAAATAATTTTGCTGTATGTCCGAAACAAAATATATGTGTTCAACCCAGGGCTTGCTTCTGGAGGGCAGCCAAGTTGTGGGGACCCAGGGCCTGGAACCCCTCCCTGCCATAGTGAAAATGAGTTATTTCATGTAGCTGCCTACCTGATCCTGGGACAGACATTAAAGTTCATCAGATCTCCCAGTGGTGGTGGGGGAGAATGTACAAATGCTTTCATAAGCAAATCATTGAAACTCCCCTCCCCTGATCACTGTTGGAAATAAATCTCAACACCTCTGTTTCACAAGACCCTGCTGAAACTCTATTCTCACACTCTATGGAATGTCTCTGTCCTAACCCTCATAAACCAGCTCCTGGTACCCCCCAGAGCTTTGCAGAGTGCTTACTTCCATCTTTCCAAGCTGGCTGCTTCCATGGAACCATCTCCTGTCCGTAAGTTCTATTAAACTCTGTGCCTGGTGTGTTCTTTGGTCTTGGGGCTGAGCTGGGTTGGAACACAAGTCTTAAAGGTCAAAGAGGTGCTAGGATTATGGTAATACATGTGCACTCAAAGAACATTCAATTCTGTAGGCCCAAATTTTTCAAAAGCCTAAAGTAAACAGATGGTTTCTAGCCTTTTCTTCGTGGAAGAAGTGGATTTTTAATAAAGTGAGGAAAGAGCATTTCTTCCTTTTTCCTCATATTTTTTGGAGACTATAACATATATACAGAAAAGTGGTAACTTTCCAAGTGCAATTTAACAAGTAATTAGAGAGCAAATTTCAAAGAATGTTAAAGGTTACAATTCCACAGTTTCAGTTATTTCCTTATTATGACATATAACATATATACAAAAAGGTATTATCTTTCAAAGTATAATTTAACAAGTAGATATATAGGAAATTTCTGAAGTTATTATGAGTTATAGTACCACAGTTTCAGTTATTTCCTTATTGTGAAATATAACATACACGCAAAAAGGTATGGCTTTCAAATTACAAGTTATCAAGTAGCTATAGAACAAATTTCAAAGGATGTTATGGGTTATAGTTCCACCATTTAAATTCTCTCCCTCTATATATTCTAATACCCTAGCAACTAAGAAATAACAAATTATATAGAGATTCAGTATTCCTAATTCTTTGGTAAATTTCATCTTGTCTGTTGCTACCCCTTCCTCTAGTTTAAACACTTTCCTGATCTTCAGGGATGACTAGGCAGTGACCACCCTAACCTGTTCGTATTGAAAAGGGGTGTCAGCTTTATGAGCAAAGGGGACATATGTGGTTGATGTTCTTGAAGAGGCTATTGCCTCTGGGTTTTGGGACTTAGCTGGCATAGGAGCACTCTGAAGAATTTAAGTTTAACAATCATCACCCCTATCCATTATCATATCTTTGAATTCACCATCAACATATCTGAGCATATTAGATTATCATTCTCCCTCACTAGCTACTGTCTGTCACTAGGTCCCCAATATTCTTATATTATAAGACAGTGATTTTACATTGTTCAGATAGTTCATGGAAGTAGTAACTTATAATATCTCTCCTTCTGTGTTTGACTTATTTCACTCAGAATTGTATCTTCAAGGTTCAACCATGTTGCCATATGTTTCAAGATGTTGTTGCCTCTTACTGATGCATAGTATTCCATCATATGAATATACCACATTTTGTTTGCCCACTCATCCATTGAAGGACACTTGGATTGTTTCCATCTCTTGGCAACTGTAAACAATGCTGCTATGAACATTGGTATACAAATGTCTGTTTGTGTCACTGCTTTCAAATCTTCTGGGTATATACAAAGAAATGGAATTGCCAGATCATAGGGTAATTCAATATCTAGTTTTCTGAGAAACTGCCAAACTGTCTTCCAGAGTGGCTGTATGATTATACAGTCCCACCAGCAATGAATAAGAGTTCCAATTTCTCCACATCCTCTCTAGCATTTGTAGTTTCCTGTTTGTTTGATGGCAGACAATCTAATTGGTGTGAGATGATATCTCATTGTAGTCTTGATTTACATCTCTCTAATAAATAGCAAAGATGAACATTTTTTCATGCCTTTTTTAGCTTTTGTATTTCCTCTTCTGAGAAATGTCTTTCCATGTCTTTGGCCCATTTTATAATTGGGCTGTTTGTACAATTGTCGTTGAGTTGCAGGATTTCTTTATATATGCAAGATATCAGTCTCTTACCAGATACATGGTTTCTAAATATTTTTCTCCCATTGAGTTGGCTGCCTCTTCACCTTTTTGACAAATTCCTTTTAATTTTGAGGAGTTCCCATTTATCTGTTTTTTTTCTTTCATTGCGTGTGAGCAAGGAGCATTTTACTTTTTAATTTTCAACCCAGTAAGAAAGATATTAACAACTATTAGGTACCTACTATGTGCTTTCAGGCCCAGTTGTAAAAAATGAACAGGTATTGCCTTATTTATTTCTCCAATAAAATGACATTGGTTTACTGTCCACATTTTATAAATGAAGAAACTGGGGGTCAGAGGAGGTGAATAATTTTGTTAAGATAGCATATTAGAAAGAGGTAGGACTCAAAATCTGGTGTTTCTAACTCCAACACTTCCTTCTCTCCATATGATTAATTGCAACATCTCAGAACCTTATTTTTGACTTGATGAGTAAATATGTGAATGAGGTTTCTGAAGTAATTGTCATATCTTGGGTAAGATCATCTCCAAAAAGCGAAATTAAACCATTTTTTTTTCTGCTGGTGATCTATGTACTGATTAAAATAAAGTAACATGGAAAGGTCCATATCACTTAGCCATTTAAATAAACTATCATTACTCATGTGATCTGAACAATACCATTCTTCCCTTCAATCAAGAATAGACTCTACACCATGGCCTGAACCTTTGGGATATTCATTGAGGAGATGAATCAGGTCATAAAATAGGTCAATATTTAAGACACATCTTATAGATCAAATTTCTTTTTAAAAGGCAAAACTGAGCTTAGACACATCAGTAATTTTTCAATTCTTCACTTTTGATTTTCCCTTTAAGAATGAGACAGCCTAAATCTCAAGACTAATTCATTTTCATAGAAAATTGTAGATTCTATCCTATTACTTCCTCGTTTTCAAAGTGTACATATTTAATTCTAACCTTAATTACATTTTCCTTAATATTATTTTTACTGAAGAAATGGCATCAAATTATAAGTCTATTTCTTTTTGTTTGACAAGCCAATTCTGTATGTCAGGCATGGGGCTAATTACTAGCTGTAGCAGTCAGAGACCAAAGAAGAAACAGGAAGCAATCTCAAGTTGGGTATCTGAAAAAGTTTAATACAAGTACTATTTTTTTTAAAAAGAGAGACGGTTGTAAGAGAGGACAATAAAATAAGACAGTGAGGCACTTTTAAAATTAGGACCAGTTACGACAAAGCTGCCAGTTTTGGGGGTGGTTGTGGTTGCATTCGAGCAGGTGGAGCTTTATGGGGATCACTGCTTGGCAGGAGCTGTGACTTTGGTCAAGGAAGGCAGCCAGCCTGAGAGGTGCCTGCATAGATAAATCATACAGGAAGAAAACTCAGTAAGAACGAATTCTACAAACTTCTTCCTTCTTCCAATCCTCTACTGCTGCTCCCATTCTCTAAGTTTAACTGGAAGTGAGACAAGTCACAGCCTAGAGCTCAGAGGAGGGTGCAAAAGGATGAAGGGTGGATCTGGAGGGGGCTACAGGAAAATCATCATGCTGCTGATAAAAAATGATTAAACATGATCCCTGCTTTCATGATCTTATAGTCTAGTGGTGAGATAGACATGCAAATTAACAAGTGCATTAGAGTATAATAATTTCTTTAATTAAGGTATGTCTAAAGCTAAGTAGAAAAAGGAAGGAAATTTTAACTTCTTCCTGGATAATTCAGGGAAGGCTACCCATAGGAAGCAATGTTTAAGCTGAGATTAAGGCATTCTTCCATATACAATATCTTTTCAGTATGAAAAATAACTAGCAACAAAGGATATAATTGCAAACAGGTTTTAAAACAGTTTGGTAGTGTAAGGATTTGTGTCCTAATTTACTGTCTTTTGAAGCTGCACTGTGAAAAGGAGTGTTCATGGAAAGGAAAAAAAAAAAAAAAAAGGACCAGAAAAAGGACAGCACTAAATTCTGATAAAATGTGAAGTCTTGTCAGTATCAGTAGAAACACACACACACACACACACACACACACACACAAACACACATCCCAAAAGAAGGTATTTAAGTAGAATTAAAGCAGTAAAGCTATTGGATGATGAGCTGGCTTTCACTAAATCAGTTATAGTAAGCCAATTGAAATAATTGTCACATAAAAATGCTAAGCCTATATTTAAAAATAATGTGAAAGTTAAGAAACCCCAAATAACATTTACTCTGGATTTCCACCAGTAAAAACAAAATGAAGCACAGAATTGAATGGTGAAGTTAAACTACAGTTGTACATTTTAGCAACATTCTGAAGATATAGATTTAAGTGTATTGGTAATGAGAAAAAAATGGTTGTAAAGGATAAGAAATCAAAAGAAAAGCACAGAAAGATTTAATCAAAATCCAAATGATCTAAATGCCTAATCTTTATTTGTAATTCATGGTCAAAAAAATCTTGCTTAATTTTTGGAAAGGCCTGTAGAAGAAATTGGCAGTTCAATTAGACTGGAGAAGATTTTCCATATGCCATCATAGCGCCTTTGCTAAAGTTTTCTGTGTTGGTGTCTTATCTTCCCTGTTAGGCTCTGATTCCTTGAAGGCAAGGATTCTGACTTATTCCTCTGGCACAGTGACTGTCACATGGTGGGTGGTCCATAAGTGTTTATGGAACTGAAAGCATGTTCACTAAGTACTTACTGAGAGAACAGGCTTCATAAAATACTGGGAGTTCTTTGTTGAGAGGGGATAGGATATGCTGTCATAAAGAGTCAAGTAAGTCTTAACGTATTCTTCAAATCTCTGCCAGTGGCTAAGAGAAGTACACTATCATCCAAAGTACACTGACAGTGATGAGTGAAAACTGCTATATCTAAGACAGGATTTCATGTTGTTTATGGTGTTTAAATGGGTAAGTAGGAAGAGATGTGATGGAGAAAAGTTTAAACCAGCATGAGAGGCAAGTTGAAATCTATTGTAAATGTGAAGGTGTACCAAAATACTGATGGATCTCGTTGAGAATGAGAGTTTGGGGAAGAGGATAAAAAAGGATACTTCACACATACTTCAGGTCAGAACAAGGAAAGAAAAAAGTAAGCCATTCAGTAGCTACAAGGAGAAAAATATATAAAGATCCAAGGGTGAAGAAAGGTGAATTAAAAGAAAAAAAAAAGAGTTACAAGATGCTACATTAAATATTTATTATGATTATTCTCACTAGGAGGCAGAAAACTCATTCCAGCCACATTAATCTATCATTCTTTGAGCCATTGCGACAATCTCAAAAGGAAATATTAACAAAAGAGGTACAGTTCTGCACAATGACAGCTCAGATTCCTTTTTATTAATTTCACATGCTGTATTTTTATAGCATTTAATAGTTAACAAGGTATCTTTTTCTCCAATGCCTCATTAAATCCTCATAATAATCCCGTGAGAAGGTTATTATTCCTATTTTACAAATGAGGAAATGGAAGCTCTGGGAGGATAAATGATTCATATGCCAAAATTCATACATCTACTTAATGGCAGAACAGGAGTTCAAACTCAGGCCTTCTGACTATAAGTTTAGCATTCATTTTACTGCATTACAATTTGGTTTTGATAAAGTCATTTAAAAAAACAGAGTAGTTTTGTTGATATACCTTATAGAAATATAATACAGAAAAATCTCTATTTCTCAAAGCTGAATGATGGAAAATGAATCACATTTAATGGAAATTAGAAAATAACCCAAGGGCATTTTTGAGGACCTCATTTAGAAACACCATTCATAGACTGTCAGATCTTAGTTTGAGTCTCAGCTTAGCCACTAATAGACTCAATATCCTAACCCTCTGGACATCTCTAAGTTTATGTCCTCATCTGCCAACTGGGAGACTCCCTACAAGGTTGTTGTGACATTTAAATGAGAATAAAGAGTTTAGCAGAGTTCATAACATATCATTAAATAAAGATTAGACAACATTATTATATTGTATTGTACTGTAAACAATAGTATAATAATGCTATTGTATTGTACTATTGTAATTTTTCAAAACTTTGTGGAAGATTATTTCATGGTCACCCTTGATCAATCAGGCCTCCCTGTACCCATATGCTTGTGTGGTCACTTCTCACATTGACTCTGTGAACATGTTACTTTCTTTGACCAATGGAATATTGGCAAATGTGAACCAAGAATATTCTTTATAAATGCGTGCATATTAGGGCTTACTCTCTCTTGTTACAGGGATGTTTTCTGTCTCCAAATGATGAAGCCAGAGCTAGTTCATTGGAGACTTGTGGCCAAATCAACAGGCTAAACATCTGTCAGACAAGTGATTAAGGAAACCTCAAGTTATTAAACTCCATTCAAACAATCAGATGATTGCATGTGTATGAGTAAGTCAAGGTGTGGCAAAGAAAACCATCCAGCTGAGACCAGCCCAAACTACCAAATCACAGAATTGTGAGCATCACTAGTTGTTTTAAAAGACTAAGCTGTGGGGTGGTTTGTTATTCAGCAATAAATAACAGAAAATTAATCAGTGCTGTTGTAATGAAAACCTAAAATGTATAACATTTTCTGTGGGAATGGGTGGAGAGTGAAGGCTGGAATATCAGTGAAGAAACTGCTAAGGAAGACTGGAAAAGGGATGACACATGGTATGTAGTGGTAGAAGAGTTGGCAAAAATGTCTGTAACGTTTTGGAGGAAACAAAAATGCACCTAATGAACTCTTGATCAGGTTAAGGACGTCAGTAAACAGAAAGTTAAAAGTTTTAGTTGCATGCTTCTAGATGTGTATAAGGGTACCACAAGAGAAAAATAAGTTAAAGAAGACTGTTTAGCCTGTAAACAGAATTTAAAGGAAATATAAAGGGTTCAGAACTTGCTGGGTTGGGAAATAAATTTCCAGTCTCAGCAGCAGGCAAAAGATTCTCAAGGTAAGAAATGTCTTCAAGTCATGATCAAATCAAAGGTGTGACTCTAAGAACCTTTGTTTTAGACTTCAGAGAGATTTAATGAGAAGCTAGACAAAAGGTCTTTTAATAATCTTAAGGGAACTGTCACACAGCATCAAGACAAGCTCAAAGCAGAAACAGATCTGTCTCAAAAAGAATTAGAATGTAGCTTTTTAAGACATGGAGTGAACCACAATAAGAAAAGTTTTAGTTTGCTAGAGCTGACAAAAATCAATACACGAGAAATAGGTTGGTTTTTTACAATGGGGATTTAGCAATTTACAAGTTTAAAATTCTGAGGCTATGAAAATGTCCAAATAAAGGCATCAACAGATGATACCTTCTTCCTGAAAAAAGGCTGCTGACAATCTGGGATTCCTCTGTCACATGGGAAGGCACACGACACATCTGCTGGTCTCTCCCTTCTCTCCTGGAGTTTGTTGCTTTCATCTTCTGACTTCAGTGGCTTCCTCTCTGGGCTTCTACATGTTTCTCTCTTTTAGCTTCTGTCTCTCTTAGCTTCTGTGGTGCTTTTTTTCTGTGCCTTCTCTCTGTCTTTTATCCTCTTATAAAGTAAGAGGATTAAGTCCTACCTGAGGGTCCCACCCACAATAGGTCTACACCCAAAGAAATGAATTGATTTTAAGAACATGATCTTCTAGGGTACATACTACTACAAAATATCACAAGATATATCAGAAATTCATAGTATTTTCGAGAAACCATAATATGTTAGGAAAAAAGTACAGTGACTGCTCAAATATTTTTCAAAGGTCCCTTGGCCTCCAACTTTCTCCAAGAAGAAATCAAGCTGATAGGGTGTTCAACAGAAAACATAACCTATTTACAGTTGAAAAGGAAAGACACTTTAGAGAAGTGCTCCATAGAGCCCAGATGGCAGAGACAAGAGCCATGAAAAACAATGCACTAAGCTGCCACTCCAAGTTAGCAAAACTGGACCCTAATCAAATAACATCTTCTTTCCCCAGAGCAAGGAACTGGCAAGATATGCCTGACTAGATTTCAGAATTTCTGTGGCCTAGTGATTGTAATAGTCTTCTCATTCCCCCTATTTTAAAAATAGGACTGTTTATTGCGGTTACTCTGTCCTTATATCAATATAATATTTCTGCTGCTTTTTAGTTAGTATGCCTTTGTATCAAGGGCAGCCATAACTAAGGAGTTGCACCTGAATAACTTCATCAGTATCTGAAACTGATGCAGTGACAAGAATATGGATTTTAGGTCTAATGCAGTAAAAATCTTGGTGTCTTGGGAGGGGATGAGTGTATTGTGTAGATGAAAGGGATATGAATTGGGACTAGAGGGTGGACTGTGATAGAATGCTATAGTAATAGACCCAATGAATATCTCCCTGTATCTTCATATTTATTATGTTTCTCTCCCATATGTACTATGGGCTTGGGCATATGATTTTCTCTGACCAATGGGACATTAGCAAATATGATATAAACATAGGCTTGAGAAGTACTTTTGCATTGGGACATCCCTCTTTTGATCCTAGGAACTTTTCTGCATCCATATAAAGAAGTCCAGACTAATTTGCTAGCAATATAAAGCACAGGTAGCTGCCAACATCAGCCATAGGATATGTGAGTGAGGTCATCTTAGAAAACCCAGCCTCAATAAGCCACCAAATAAGTGCAGTTGCATGAGTGACCTGAAGGAGACCAGTGGAAAGATCATCCAGCTGAACCCAGTCCAAATTGCGGACCCACAGAGTCCTGATCTAATAACTGATTTTTGAAGCCACTACATTTAGAGATGATTTGTTATACAGCAATTGATCACTAAAATCAACATTAATTAGCCAGCATCCATTCTTCTAGGACTCTTAGGCTGCTAAAATAACATTTAAACCAGTAGTAACCATGGAAAAGTTCTTTGTAAGTGAAGTGGCAACAAAGAAAGCTATTAACTAAGAGCCAAAGACCTGGAAGATTAATCACAATGCATTGTGCTTCCCATTTCCCATACAGATTCTTGTGATTGCCAATGTCTTCAAATTCCCAACTTTTTTTCCTGTGAAAACAGAAATAATAGGAGAAACAAAAAGACAGAAAAGAAAATAATACAGAAACAATTCAAAAGAGATAGTAAAATAGCTTAAAAAGTAGTTATACGTGATAAGAAAAACAGTGTCCCATTTGGCAGACAGTCAGACAGGGAAGAAGAGATATCTCCCAGAAACATCAGGTTCAGCTAGCTCTTTTTTTTTAAACCAGTTCTCTCTAAATTCTTAAAGCAGTGTCTCAGGAGAAATGCCAACACCTTCCTTTCAGAAATCAAACTGTTGTCAACAGCACATAGTCATGAAATAACATTTTGCTCTTTTAATGGACACTAGTTAGTGGAGGGCACCTTGGGAACATTTTGTAGAGCATTCCCCAGGCCAACAGTGATGAGTTGCTCTGTTTTAAGCAAAAAGCTGAAGGTGGATGAAAAATGCAGAAGCAATCATGTTCTCCTTCTTACAACATTTCTACTGATAACCATAATATGGGTAGGAGTTTCTAATTTTGAAAGAGCTGGAAATAGAGATTTTCACCTTTGCTCCACCCCTTCAATAAGGAAGGAGGAGGTACTCATCTAATGATGAGATTTCAAGCAAGTCTGCATATACACCTTTCAGTTCTCTTTGACTTCTTTTTCAAACTAGCCTTTCCATGGGACGGGTGTGTTCCTTCCTGTCTTCCATTGTTTAGGACCCTAAATTTGTCTTATATGAAGTAGATCTGGGACCCATTTTTCTTTCCTCTTGGTTTAAGGGAACTGTGCTGAAGTGACTCCTATAACTGGTTGCATAGTTATTTCCTCTGTAGATACAATTTTCCCCTTGTTCAGATCTGGCTGTGTGGTAAGGAGAGTAATAAGAAGCTCATTTGGGAGTAGATCCATGCCATGTTCTCTAATCCATTTACAGTAACAATAAAGCAAATATTTTCATCTCCGTATGTATTTCTTAAAATTTTTCAGAACCCACAGTGATAAGGGATGTGATTGCCAAACGTCAGAGAGACTTTAATGGAAGAGAACACACTGGAAATAACCTTATGTGTCCTATACCAATAAACAGTTTGAGATTAAATTAAATCTGAGTTGGAAATAGAAATACATGGATTATTCTTTATTGGTCAATAATAGCTTCCAATAATTTGACTAATTACCATGTGTTAAGAACCTCAGATTCATTATTTTTCCCTAAACCTGCAGAATAGGTATAATAGATTGGATTATGTACCCTAATTTAGACATGTTATTAATCTTAATTCATATTCCTGTGAAAGGGGGCCCATTATAAATAGAATCTCTAAAAGATGTTATAGTAAATGAAGGTGCAGCCCAACTGGATGAGTTTGGGTCTTAGGTCTTAATCCAGATTACTGGAGACTTTATAAACAGAAAGAAACTGTAAACCAGAGAAAGAGAGCAAGTCATAGGGGTGGGAAGCTAGAAGTCAACAGAACCCAGAAGAGAAGGAGAGAACATTTTTATGTGACACTAGGCAAGGAAACAAGCCAAGGAACCCCAAGGAGTGCCAGCAGCCAGCAAGAGAATGTTATAGACTTTGGGGGAAAGTTGATGCCTCAGTTTTGGACTTCTAACCTCAAACCCGTGAACCAACAAATCCCTGTTGTTTAAGCCAATTCATTGTATGGTATTTGTAATAGCAAGCTGGCACACTAAGACAGTATGGCTGATTACTGTTTGTATTTTACAGATGAAGAAATAGATCAGAGAATGATTTACCTGCCCAAAGGCCAGAAGGCTGTAGAAATAGAACTGAAACATAGACCAATTTGACCTCAAGCCTGTGCTATTCTCTGCCATATCATGTTACCTCTTTAGCTCAGTTTTTTTTTTTTTTTAAAGAAATCCCAGAAACAAAATTTCAGATATGGTACATTCAAAACAACATAAAAGATTCATTTCTCTTCTCCAAAATAGTAAACCCAATGATTAACATAATAAAATTATTCATCTTTGTCAACATCACCCAGATTAAATAGCTTTATGAACACTGAAACAGCACTTTTGTGATTAGGTTGATTGGTATTTATGATCCTTAATGAGACATAATATAGACTCATTGTGTAAACCATAGTGAAGCCTCCACCCAAGTTATCATGTAGCCAAGTAGAAATTTCACTGGGTAGAGATAGCATCACAACAGTGTATCTTTCTTGCAATAGCGAGATTTAAATGGCTGCCAGATATATAATTTATTAATTCATAATTGTCATTCTATTTGAGATCTCTGAATATATCTAAAAATACTTTTCAAATATTTTAGTTAAAATTTTATTTTGAAATAAGCATAGATTCTTATGTATATGTAAGTAATAATATCATTAGAGCCTATGGACCTTTTACCAAGATTTCCTCAACAATATCATTGAGCAAAGCCATAGTACATCATACACAGTGTATTGATATTATATACCAATCCTGTTCAGATTTCCTGTTTTGTTTGTATTCATTTGTGAGTGTGTATTTAGTTCTATGAAATTTTATCACATATATAGTTTTGTGTATCCAACAGCAGTCAAATCCAGATCAATTCCATAACCAGAAGGATCCCTCAAACTGCCATTTAATAACACATCCATTTCTCTTTCCTCACGCCCCTCCTTCTCTCTTTTGTTCCCTCCTCCCCTGGTCTTTAACCCCTGGCAACTACTAATCTGTTTTCCATTTCTATAATTTTGTCATTTCAAGAATATTGTGTAAATTGAATCAGATAGTTTGTAGCCTTTTGAAATTGGCTTTTCTCACTCAGCGTAATTCCCTAAAGATTTATCCAAGTTATGGCATGTATTCACATGATTGCTTCTTATTTCTGAATAGCATTCCGTGATATGGATGTGTCATATTTTGTTTAACCATTTACCTATTGAAGGGCATTTGGGCTGTTTTTAGTTCGGACTATTAGAAAAAAAGCTGATATAAACATTCAAGTACAGTTTTTTTGTAAACATAGATTTTAATTTTTCTGAGGTAAATATCAGAGTGCAATTGCTGAGTCACATGGTAATTGCATGCTTAGTTTTATAAGAAACTGCCAAACTATTTTCTAGAGTGGCCAGTGTATGAGTGATCCAGTTTCTCCACACTCTTGTCAACATTTGGTATTGAGATATTTTTTAAGTCTTTCTGATTGGTATGTTATGTGGTGATATCTCATTGTGGCTTTAGTATGCATTTTCCTAATGGCTGATTAAGTTAAATGTCTTTTCCTGTACTCATTTGCCATCCATATATCCTTTTTCAGTGACATATATATATATACATATCTTTTGTTCATTTTCTAATTGGACTGTGCATTTTTTATTGTTGTGTTTTGAAATCTCTTTATATATTCAAAATACTGGTACGTATATTGATATATGGTTGAAAATGTTTTCTCCCAGTCAGTGTCTTGTCTTTTCATCCTCTTAACAGAGCATTTTACAGAGCAAAAGTTTTTAATTTTAGTGAAGTTGAACTTATCAATTTTTTTCCTTTTATTGATCCTGGTTTTGATGCTAAGTCTAAGAACTCTTTGCCTAGCCCTAGATCTTTAAGATTGTTTCTGATGTTCCCTCCTAAAATCTTTATAGTTTACATTTTACATTTAAGATTGTGATCCATTTGGAGTTAATTTTTGTATAAAGTGCAAGACTTAGGTTGAGATTCTTTTTTTGTTTTTAAATTAATTTGCCTATACTTTTCCAATTGCTCCAGCACCATTTTATTTTTTAAAGACTTCCTTTTCTACATTGAATTGTGCTTTGCACCTTTATCAAAAAATCATTTTGGCATATTTTTGTGAGTATATTTGTGGTTTCTTTATTCTGTTCCATTGACTTATGTGTATATTCCTCCACAATTACTATACCATCCTGATTATTGTAGCCACATAATAATCCTTAATATCATGTAGAGTAGTTCTCCCAGTTGATTATTTTTTCAAGATTGTTGTAGTTATTCTACAGCTTGTGGCTTTCTTTATAAATTCTAGAATATGATTGTCTATGTTTACAAAAAATTTTGCTGAGATTTTGATAACAATTGCATTAAATCTATAGATCAATTTGGAGAATTAGCATCTTTACTCTATTGAGTCTTCCAAGCCATGAACATGGTGTTTCTCTCCATTTATTTAAGTCTTTCATATCTTTCATTGGCATTTTGTAATTTTCAGCATATATATCATATATATGTTTTGTTAAGTTTATATCTAAGTATTTTGTTTCCTTGGGAGTGATTGTAAATGGCATTGTGTTTTTCATTTCTATTTTCACAAGATCTTTTGTAAGTATGTAGGAATGTGATTGATTTTTGTGAGGATCTTGTACCCTGTAACCTTCCTAAGCTGACTTATTTGTTCTAGGAGTTTTTGTTTGTTTGTTTGTTGTTTCTTGTTTTTTAGATTCCTTGAGATATTCTTTGTAGACAATCATGTCATTGGCAAATAGTGATAGTTTTATTCATCTATCCTATTGCTATGCATTTTCTTTCTTTTCCTTGTCCTATTGTAGTGGCTAGAATTTCCAGTACTATGTTGAACCAGATTGGTGACAGTGGACATTCTTGCCTTGTTCCTGACATTAGGGAGGTAGCTTTCAGTTTTTCATTAAGTATGATGCTAGTTGTAGGTATTTTGTAGATGCTCTCTATCAAGTTGAGGTAGTTCTGCTCTGTTACTAAATTGATAAGATATTTTTTTTTATCACAAATGAGTATTGGATTTTGTCAAATGTGTCTTTTGTGGCAATTGATATAATTATATGCTTTTTCTTCTCTGTCCTGTTGATACTGTGGATTTCACTGATGTATTTTTAAATGTTGAAACAGCCTTAGCATATCTGGAACATATCTCATTTGCTCATGGTGTATAAAATCTTCTTGTACACTGTTGGATTCAATTTGCTAACATTTTGTCAAGAATTTTTGCATCTAAGTTTATGAAAAACATTGATCTTCAGTTTTCTTTTATCATACTGTCTTTGATTTTTTTATCAAGGTAATTCTGGCCACAGAAAATGAAGTTAAAAGTATTCCCCTCTCTATTTTCTGAAGAGAGTGTGTAAAAATGATGTTATTCCTTCTTTAAATGTTTGATGAAATTCTCCAGTGAGGTAATTTGGATGTGGGGATTTACTTTTTGGGTGCTTTATTATTATAAATTTAATTTCTTTGGTGTTTGTAGGACTATTTAAGTTGTCTGTTACATCTTGATTGAATTTTGGTAGTCTATATTTTTCAAGGAATTGGTCCATGCCCTCTAAGTTGTCAAATTTATGAGCATAAAGTTGTTTGTAGTATTCCCTTAGTATCCTTTAAATGGTGGCAGGAGCTATAGTGCTATTCCATTTTATTCCTGATATTGATGATTTGTGTCTTCTCTTTTGATTGTTGTCAGTCTTTCTAGAGTTTTATTACTTTATTGATTTTTTTTTTTCCCAAAGAACCAGCTTTTGGCTTCCTTGATTTTCTCTATTGTTTTCTTGTTTTTGATTTTAGCAATTTTTGCTCTTATTTTTATTATCTCTTTCTTTCTATTTGTGTTAGGTTTCTTTGTTTTTAAAACTTAAAAAATAGAGTTAGGCTACAGTAACCATTCTCTTTACATCTGAATTAAAATAGCCCATTATGTTACCAGGGAAATAAATGACAGCCACTTTTTACATTAGAAATTTAACCATCTGGCACTCTATTATTTGTTGAGCAACAACTAGTTATTCATAACAGTTTCTGATCATTATGTGTTTTAGTTAAGTGGATCCAAAGTAATAGAGTAGACAGGCTTGTGGTAGCACTAAAATTTAAGTTTTAATTAATGATTTGATCATGCAATTCTAACAGGTTAAATGGACTTTTATGACCTTCTGGTTATTCTTCAGCAGGTTGATTAAACTTAATATTTCATGATCAAATTAAAGTGACATCAGAGAATGAGTGGATTTTTATCATTTACAGGTTATTTTCCTCCTATAGAGATCTAACCTGAATTGAAAAACAATATGAAGATATGACAAACATTCCAGCATCTTCTTTGACTCTTTCTGTTACCTAAAATTATTTTAATGACATTGATCTATTATAAAATGCTTATATTAATTTGAAAAGAAATATTCAGTTATCTGTTTATAACTGTGGTATTCTCTCTAGTTATTATTTCCCTCACAGTCTTACAATAAAAAATGTCATATGTACAAATAGCATATTTGAAAGTATATGGGATTATTTCTTCAATGAGGAATTTTTAAAATAAAATTTATCTAAATACCTGAGAAATCTGACACTTAAAAAGCCATGAGCATTTGGCATATCTTGGAGTGACATTAGGGAATGGGTGAATTTGATCAATTATAGTTGAATTCCTCCAATACAGAAATAACCTGTGTCAGAAAACCATATGAAGAAATGGCAGGCCTGTCCTTTGAAAATGTTATCCTTTATCCAATATATTCTATTCATTCTTTTATTTTTTCTTTTATTGCATTATTAATAAATAAAGGAATTAACAGACACATAGCACAATTTTCATTAAATTTAGTCCAGTGAGGGAAGAAAAGTAATAATAGCAAAAAGTTATTAAGTGCTTACTATGTGACAGACACTGTTCTAATTTCCCAACACATATTAACAAGTTTTTTATATTAAGACAACCATGTAAAGTTGGTACTATTATTGTTCCTATTTTAAAGACTGGAAAACTGAGTCATGAGAGCATTTAATGGGCGATTTCATAGCCTTTCGCTATTAAGCTAAAGGCTATTAATACATTAAAATTGGATATTTAAAAAATCATGTTGCAATGAGCTATAAAGATTTTATTTTATTTTCAATTACCACAATTATAATCAACCTCAAGGCTTGAATGACTTTTTTTTGCAATTTCACAAGGAACTCAATGAGTGAACTTTGCCAAACCTGCAGTTTTGTAAGTGCATCAGAAGCAAATTACACCAACTTCTCCTCCAGAGTGAGAGTCCTTCTGTGCTTTACTTTATGACTTGAACTGCCTGCCTAATGGACTGTGTTATCCTTCCCATTTGCCCTGCACAAAAATGCAAATATATACATTATGTGTGCACATGTATGCACATAGCCCAATTTTAAAGCATGCTAAATTTGATACAAATCAGACAAAAACACAAATATATACTTTCTAGAAAGGTAACTCTATAACTTAAAGAAAAGAAGAAAATGATGAGAAAACTATACATATGTATGAAAGTCATTATTGAGAAAAGCCCCATAATTTTAGTGCAACATACGAAAAAGCAGAAGAGTTTGTCCTTTCATTAAGAAATAATTCTACTATAATTGCTTGTTTAGTTATCTGCAAACAGAAACAATTGATTTCAGAGAATGATGATGATTCAACAAAGGCATGAAAGAAGCTCTTGATTTCATAGTTGGCTTGAGAAAAGGAGAAAATATTTTTTTTCCTAACATATATGAGAGGTTTTTATGAATAAACAAACAGCACACCCTTAGAAGAATTAGGTTAAAGGCTTATGGGACATAATGACAGAGATGGGAAATAACTACATTTAATACTTTTTAGTAATAATTCATTTTATCAATAATTTAGTGTATATCTTTTAAGTGCCAGGTGCTACAAGATGAGGAGGGATGTATAACAATATAAGAAGGAATCCATGCACAAAATAAGGCTAGACTGTCCTTGGGGAAACTAAGCAATTATCAAATAAATATTTGTGATCTGAAAGTGATTAGACAGATTTCTTTATCTTTGTCAATTCTCTGACACACAGACCCAGGGCGATTGCCTACTTTTGACAACTATCCTGATGGGTTGGGATTTACAAGTGGCCCCTTGCACTATGACATTCTTATTGTAATCTAACTCTTCCTTCACAGTGTGTTCATATGCAGCTTACACTCTTCTCTTTCCCCGTTCCCTTCCCTGTGTGTTTTCTCAGTACAGGTGTGATCATCCCCAGGAAAATGATACAGAATATTTTGATGGCAGAAATTGTCATATTTTGTTTCATTTCAACATTATTCCTCTTCACTTGTCACCACCTCTGTTTATAGCAAAGTGTTCTGCACATACTGTACATAAGTTTGTTCAATCTCAAGTTCTAATTTTATGCATGAAAAATGTTTGGATATTCAATAAAGAAGAGAGCTAATTAAGGCTAGATCTTCGTATAGCTACATGTAAAATCATAAAATAACTCATGAATCAGTAATAAAAAGTGATAAAAGGCCAGGGAAGTAAATATATATATATTTGCAGGAAGCCAGTGTGTCCAGTTACCTTAGGTCCATGGCTTTGTAAGTGGAGAAAAGGACAGAGTATCTAGGGAACAAGTAGCCCAGCATAAATTTCTTCAACTTCCCAGAATATGTGAGATTCTTAAGTACTTAATTAAAATGAGCACGTTACATATTATAATACAAATTTACAAAAATCTAAAGTTATAACATGAGATTTTAAATAGATTTAATGTTCCTGAGAGGTTTCTTTGGGTTGGGGTGTCCCCTTAGACACCTGGAGCCATGGATGGCAGTTTCTTTGATTTTGAAGTTGAATGGCTTAAGGGGACAGTAAATAAATAGTCAAATGAAATGAACCACAATTGTCCCACAGTGACTTCTGGTATTCCATAGAAATCAGGGCCCTAAGGTGAAGTTGGAGTTAGAATGCCAGGCAACACATGAGTAAGTAATAGAGCATTCCTTTTAACATTTTCATTTCAATTTACAACCTACTCTTTTTTTTTCAACTAATAAACAGTTATAGAAAATGTTAAAATTCATTTTAACATGTTAAGATTTTTAAAACTAAAGTATAACTTGCATATGTGAAGGCACACAAGTCTTAAATATACAGTCTGCTAAATTCTCACAAAGTAAACTTACCTGTGTAACATGACCCAGATATAAATGTAGGTTATTGTTAGACCCAAACTCCCCATCCCTCTGTCTCTCCCTAGTCACTAGCCCCTCAAAAGATGTGTTCATTTTTTTCTTTCAAAAATGCTATCATTATACTTCCTTTGTAATGATGTCAGTAGGAAAATACATTCAAGTAGTGATATACATCATTTAACTTTATTCCAGTAAAGGATTCAACTAAAGTTATAGCTACCTAAAAGTTATAATTTTCCCCATCACTTTGAATATAGAACTTTGCTCAGATATGACTGTCTTGCTGGTGATCATGAATAGAACATTTAGATAATTAAATGTAACTTCTGAAATCATGATTCGTTTGAAACCATAGAGATGTATTCATTTAATTCCATGGGTTAAGGAGTGAAATTTGGTTGAATTAAGTTTTCTGATTGGTGTGTATAAATGACAAGCAGAAAAGAGATCACAGAAAGGCAGAATATCTTCCCATATCAAGAAGTTCTTCCTTCAACAGATGATATTAGGACTTTTTCTTTGTTTACTGCCAATCTTAATCTTTTAAAACTCTAATATATAGGAAACCTCTATGTACATTAAAACTTCTGACTTTTAAAAATATTTTGTTTTTTCAAAAAAGTCTCCATATCTTTAGTGATTTTGGCCAAATTTCAAAATCTGATATTTGATTCATTTTCTCATGTTTTAATCATTTGTTTCCTAATGTTAAGGAACATTCCTGGTATTTCAGACTTCCATATCATGAGAAATTCTATCTCCCATGAATGAGAAGGGTTTTCTGTAGACATACATTCATTTTTATGAGGAGAGGTGGTGGGAAAAAAATCTTGGACTCATGGGGATCTCATGAGTCCGATTTGTCAGCTGGTGTGCTAATCACATTATTTACTTTCTGTTAGGGTTGGTTTTGCATGTTTTACTTACATACTCCATTGATTTCACAAGGTTACTGCATGAATCAAATGAAATTGTGTATGTGCCGTTGCCATATAACTGAATGCCAAAAATGTGTAGGTATAGGCATTCATGTGTAATATATGTGGACATGGAAATTTTTAATGATTCAGAAAGGATATCAAGAGGCCTACAAGAGTGCATAAAATATGAGGACATAAATAAAGAAGAGGATGACAGGAACACAAAGTGGATGCAGGGCAAGTGGAGCAAGCAATGAGGTTAAGAAGCATATATATTCATGATCTATGTACGAGCTTAGTTATGTCAATGGAACGGGTATGTTAACTTCTTCCCCAACTTCAATTTCCTCTTTCATCTTGCAAAGCCTGGATTTTATTTGGGTATCCCTCTCTTGTATGTAACTCAAAGGAGGGTAATCTTTGCCCCAGATACAGAGATAGTTCTTGATTGGCCCAAGCCAAGAATGGTGACATTTGCCTTGTCAGTGATTGGCTTGTGAGACTGGCAGGGAAGAAGCCCTCCTGGGGGCTTGTGAGAATACTTGCCTTTGTCCTGAAATGGAAGTACAGATAGAGAGAGACGCCATTTTCTTTCTATTTTGTGTTGTCAGGGTGGGAATCCTGGAACTTTTGCAGCCATTTTGTTGGTGGTTTGAGGATGCAGTTTAAACTGCAGAATAACAGAGTGAGAAGCCTGCGTCTGTTATTAGAGCCACCCTCCCCAGGTCTCTTGTAGAAAAAACTTTATTGCTGAAGCTGATTCCAGCTGTGGTGTTCGTTCATGTTTAGACAAATGATTACTTACCTATTTTAAAGTAGTCGTCTTGTTTTGGCTAGATGGTGTATGAATTCCATAAAATAAAATTACAATCTAGCTCACCAATCACTCTGAAGAAATACAAGAATGGTTAGAGAGATATTTCTCTGGTGGGTCCTAAAAAGGAGCTCACTATGTGATGTCATGAAAACGTCTGTGACTACATTCTTGCAATAGAGGTGATGATGAGATTTGCAGGGTTATTTCTTATAATGACCTTCCCTTAGACTGATGGCACCACCCAAAAGGGAAAACCACTAAAAGTAATTGCATAGGAATCAATATAATGCTCTCTAGGCTTGATCCAGGCAAATATTTTAGAATAACTGTATGAGTTGATGGACTTTATGCCCCTCAGGAAATCCTCCCAGGATATTCTTCTTTTTTTATATATTGTTTTGTTTCTTATCAACTTTTTTTTTTTGAATCAACTATATCAAAAAAAAATTTTTAAAGAAAAACATGCAATAAAAAAAAAAAAAAAACATTTCAAAACAAGCCATAACAAGGGAGTAAGAAAAAGACCACTAACCTGAGATAACTACTTTACTTCCAACATGGTCCTACCCCAAGAAAATAACCTAATATAGCAACATTTCTGTGAACCTGTTCCTACCATACCCATTAGAAATTAACAGACCTTATTCATTCCTAGGCATTCCCAGAATGTTAAATTTACCCACAATAGCTTATCTTTTCTTATTGGATTATCATTCCCCCTTCCTTAATTGTTCTCTATCACTAGTTCCCCTACATTGTACATTATAAACCATTTCTTTTACATTTTTCAATGTTCACATTAGTGGCAGCATATAATATTTCTCTTTTTGTGCCTGGCTTATTTTGCTCAGCATTATGTCTTCACGGTCATCCATGTTGTCATATGTTTCACGACATCATTCCTTCTTATAGCCACATAGTATTCCATCGTGTGTATGTACCACATTTTATTTATCCACTCCTCTGTTGAAGGACATTTGGGTTGTTTCCGTATCTTGGCAATTGTGAATAATGCTATTATGAACATTGGCTTGCAGATATCTGTTCATGTTATTGCTTTCAGATCTTCCGGGTATATACTGAGAAGTGCAATTGCTGGATCAAAAGGTAACTCTATATCTAGTTTTCTAAAGAACCGCCAGACTTACTTCCAGAGTGGCTGAGCCACTATACAATCCCACCAACAATGAATAAGAGTTCCAATTTCTCCACATCCTTTCCAGCATTTGTAGTTTCCTGTTTGTTTAACGGCAGCAATTCTAATTGGTGTGAGATGGTATCTCATTGTGGTCTTAATTTGCATCTCTCTAATAGCTAGTGAAGCTGAATATTTTTTCATGTGTTTCTTGGCCATTTGTATTTCCTCTTTAGAGAACTGTCTTTTCATATCTTTTGCCCATTTAATAATTGGGCTGTCTATACTATTGTCATTGAGTTGTAGGATTTCTTTATATATGCAAGATATCAGTCTTTTGTCAGATACATGGTTTCCAAAATTTTTTTCCCATTGAGTTGGCTGCCTCTTCGTCTTTTTGACAGATTCCTTTGAGGTACAGAAACTTCTAAGCTTGAGTAGTTCCCATTTATTTATTTTTTCTTTTGTTGCTTGTGCTTTGGGTGTAAAGTCTAGAAAGTGGCCACCTAATACAAAGTCTTGAAGATGTTTCCCTACATTATCTTCCAGGAGTTTTATGGTGCTGTCTTTTATATTGAGATCTTTGATCCACTTTGAGTTAATTTTTGTGTAGGGTGTGAGGTAGGGGTCCTCTTTCATTCTTTTGGATATGGATATCCAACTCTCCCAGCTCCATTTGTTGAAAAGACTGTTATGTCCCAGTTCAGTGGCTTTGGGGCCTTATCAAAGATCAATCTGCCATAGATCTGGGGGTCTATCTCCGAATTATCAGTTTGATTCCATGGATCAATATGTCTATCACTGTGCCAGTACCATGCTGTTTTGACAACTGTGGCTTTATAATAAGCTTCAAAATCAGGGAGTGTAAGTCCTCCCACTTCGTTTTTCTTTTTTAGAGTGTCTTTAGCAATTCAAGGCATCTTCTCTTTCCAAATAAATTTGATTACTTGCTTTTCCAAGTCTGCAAAGTAGGTTGTTGGAATTTTGATTGGGATTGCATTGAATCTGTAGATGAGTTTGGGTAGAATTGACATCTTAATGACATTTAGCCTTTCTATCCATGAACATGGAATATTTTTCCATCTTTTAAGACCCCCTTCTATTCCTTTTAGTAGAGTTATGTAGTTTTCTTTGTATAGGTCTTTTGCATCTTTGGTTAAGTTTATTCCTAGATACTGTATTTTTTTAGTTGCTATTGAAAATGGTATCTTTTTCTTGAGTGTCTCTTCAATTTGTTCATTTCTAGCATATAGAAACATTACTGACTTACATGCATTAATTTTGTACCCACTACTTTACTAAATTTGTTTATTAGCTCTAGTAGCTGTATCATCAATTTCTCAGGGTTTTCCAGATACAAGATCATATCATCTGCAGACAATGACAGTTTTACTTCTTCCTTTCCAATTTGGATGCATTTTGTTTCTTTGTCTTGCCAGATTGCCCTGGCTAGCACTTCAAGCACAATGTTGAATAACAGTGGTGACAGCAGTCATCCTTGTCTTGTTCCTGATCTTAGAGGGAAGGTTTTCAGTTTCTCACCATTGAGTACTATGCAGGCTGTGGGTTTTTCATATATGCTCTTTATCATATTGAGGAAGTTTCCTTCAATTCCTACTTTTTGAAGTGTTTTTATCAAGAAGGGATGTTGGATTTTGTCGAATGCTTTTTCAGCATCTATTGAGATGATCGTTTGATTTTTCTCTTTTGATTTGTTAATGTGTTATAATACATTGATTTCTTATGTTGAACCATCCTTGCATGCCTGGAATGAACCCCACTTGGTCATGGTGTATGATTTTTTTAATGTGTCTTTGGATTTGATTTGCGAGTATTTTGTTGAGAACTTTTGCATCTATTTCATTAGGGAGATAGGCCTGTAGTTTTTCTTTTTTGTAACTTCTTTGCTTGGTTTTGGTATTATGTTGCTGTTAACTTCATAAAATGAGTTAGGTAGTGTTCCATTTTCTTCAATGTTTTGAAAGAGTTTAAGTAAGATTGGTGTCAGTTCTTTTTGGAAAGTTTGGTAGAATTCACCTGTGACGCCATCTGGCCCTGGGCATTTATTTGTGGGAAGATTTTTGATGACAGATTGGATCTCTTTGCTTATGATTGGTTGGTTGAGGTCTTCTATTTCTTCTCTGGTCAGTCTAGATTGGTCATATGTTTCCAGGAAATTGTCCATTTCCTCTACATTATCCAGTTTGTTGGCATACAGTTGTTCATAGTATCCTCTTATAATTTTTTAAATTTCTTCGGGATCCACAGTAATGTCACTTTTCTCATCCATTATTTTGTTTATATGGGTCTTCTCTTGTTTTGATTTTGTCAGTCTAGCTAGGGGCTTGTCAATCTTGTTGATCTTCCCAAAGAACCAACTTTTGGTGTTATTCTCTCTATTGTTTTTTTGTTCTCTGTGTCATTTATTTCTGCTTTAAACCTTGTTATTTCTTTTCTTCTACTTGGTTTAGGATTGGTTTGCTGTTCATTTTCTAGCTTCTTCAGTTGATCCATTAGTTCTTTGATTTTGGCTCTTTTCTCCTTTTTAATGTATGCATTTAATACTATAAATTTCCCCCTCAGTACCACTTTTGCTGCATACCATAGATTGTGGTATGTTGTGTTCTTATTTTCATTTGCCTCTATATATTTAGCAATTTCTCTTGCTATTTCTTTTTTAACCCACTGATTGTTTAGGAGCATGTTGTTTAACCTCCAGGTATTTGTGAATTTTTTAAGTCTCTGATGGTTATTGTCTTCTAATTGTATCCCATTGTGGTCAGAGAATGTGGTTCGAATAATTTCAATTTTTTTTAATTTATTGAGGCTTGTTTTATGTCCCAGCATATGATCTATTCTGGAGAAAGTTCCATGAGCACTGGAAAAGAATGTGTGTCCTGGTGATTTGGGATGTAATGTTCTATATATGTCTGTTAAATCTAATTCATTTATCAGATTGTTTAGGTTTTCAATTTCCTTATTGATCTTCTGTCTGGTTGATCTATCTATAGGAGAGAGTGATGTGTTGAATTCTCCTACAATTATTGTGGAAACATCAATTGCTTCCTTTAGGTTTGCCAGTGTTTGTCTCCTGTATTTTGTGGCACCATGATTGGTTGCATAAACATTTTTGATTGTTATTTCTTCTTGTTGAATTGCCCCTTTTACTAGTATGTAGTGGCCTTCTTTGTCTCTCATAACATCCTTGAATTTAAAGTCTATTTTATCTGAGATTAATATTGCTACTCCTGCTTTCTTTTGGCTGTAGCTTGCATGAAATGTTTTTTACTTCCTTTCACTTTCAATTTCTTTGTGTCTCTGTGTCTAAGATGAGACTCTTGCATGCAACATATTGATGGTTCATATTTTTTGATCCATTCTGCCAATCTGTATCTTTTGACTGAGGAGTTTAATCCTTTTACATTCAATGTTATTACTGTGAAGGCATTTCTTGAGTCAGCCATCCTATCCTTTGGTTTATGTTTGTCAGATATATTTTTTCCCTCTCTCTGTTATTGTCCTTTAACATACCCATACTGAATCTCTTTAGTACTGAACCTTTCTCCATATCTCTCTCTCCTTTCTTTGTTTCTCTGTTGGTAGGGCTCCCTTTAGTATCTCAAGTAGGGCAGGTCTCTGGTTTGCAAATTCTCTCAGCATTTGTTTTTCTGTGAGAAATTTAAGCTCTCCTTCAAATTTGAAGGAGAGCTTTGCTGGATAAAGAGTTCTTGGTTGGCAATTTTTCTCCCTTAGAATTTTAAATATGTCATGCCACTGCTTTCTCACCTCCATGGTAGCTGCTGAGTAGTCATTACTTAGTTTTATGCTGTTTTCTTTGTGGTGAATTGCTTTTCTCTTGCTGCTTTCAGAACTTGCTCCTTCTCTTCGGTATTTGGCAGTGTGATCAGAATATGTCTTGGAGTGGGTTTATTTGGATTTATTCTGTTTGGAGTTCGCTGGGCATTTATGATTTGTGTATTTATGGTGTTTAGAAGATTTTGAAAGTTATCCCCCAAAATTTCTTTGAATACTCTTCCTAGACCTTTGCCTTTCTCTTCCCCTTCTGGGACATCAATGAGTCTTATTTTTGGACATTTTATATTATCTATCATATCCTTGAGGTCCATTTCTATTTTTTTTTTTTTTATTTTTTCCCCAGTCTTTCTTTTGTTCTTTCATTTTCCATTATGTTGTCCCCCAGGTCACTGATTAGCTGTACAGCTTCCTCTAGTCTTGTACTATAAGTATCCAGAATCTTTTTAATTTGGTCAACAATTTCTTTTATTTCCATGAGATCATCTTTTTTTTAATTTATTCTTGCAGTTTCTTCTTTATGTTCTTCTTGGGTGTTTTTTATGTCCTTTATATCCTGTGCCATGTTCTTCTTCATGTCCTTTATATCCTGTGCCATGCTCTCATTGTTCATCTTTAGTTCTTTGATTAATTGCTCCAAGTACTGTGTCTCCTCTGATCTTTTAATTTGAGTGTTTGGGCTTGGGTTATCCATATCGTCTGTTTTCTTCATATGCTTTAAAATTTTCTCTTGTTTTTGGCCTCTTGGCATTTACTTAACTTGATGGGGTTCTTTTAGGATGATAAATGTAGACCAATTCAAACCCTTATCTCTAATTTGTCAGATCTACAACTTTGTGGCATATACTTTCTCTAACTAACCAGCAGGTGGCATCTGCAAGCCACCTGTTTCCCCCAAGCCAGTTATCCCCCACTTTATCTTTGTGGTGAGTGGGTGTGTGAGTCTTATGGGGTCCAATTGGTGCACCAAGCTTGCATGTGTAGTTGGTGTTGCCCACCCTGCATACGGGTCATGTGCCTGAGCAGTTAGGGAGGGGGGGATAGCTTTAATAATCAAATCTCCCAGGTGTTCCTGGAGATTTAAGGCTGTTGTAATAGTCTAATCCTTCAGTTCATTCTTGCCACGGTTTGTCTCTGCTGCTGACCCACAAGTCCTTGGTATTGGCGTATTGTCCCTGCGACTTGAGAGTGGGTCCCTCTTCCAAGCCGAGCACTCCTAGGTCCTCTGCTGAGGGATGACTGTGCTATATCACATGTGAGCACTGTCCCCCAAGTCAGGATATTATTCTTTTCAACCAAGTTTTGATAAATACTAAGAAGCAGTATGTGTGCAAGATTGTTTTCTCCATTAAAAACTCAGAATAGCAATTCTGTGCTGCTATTTTGTAGAGATTTCTTTACGTTAATATTTAGCCAATGTGTATATAGTGTCAATATCTATTTCTGAAATATGAATAATCTGGTCAGGATATATACTAGAATACAAAGCCTGAATCTTAGGGAAATAAGAAAAGGAAGTGATTGATTGATCCTAAGTCTGAGGAAAACACAGAAAGTACCTAAACACACAGCAGGATTCTCCTCAGGAATTTTTGGCTCTTCTCTCGTGCATAGAAAGTTGTTCATAAATGTGTGAAATAAAACACGTATAAAACATCATATATAGTATTAACCATGCATCTAAGATATGTGTGTGTGTGTGTGTGTGTGTGTGTGTGTGTGTGTGTATGTGTATGTGTATATATAACCAGAGAATTAACTACAGAAATGTCCAGCAAGAATAATAATAGTTATTGTCTTTTAGGGACAGTAGTGATATTTTTGATGATTTCAATTTTCTTTGTGGTAGTTTGTGATATTGTTTGAATTTTTATAATAAATACATGTTATCTTTATCAAACTAATAATATCATTTTAAAAATTGGATGACAACTTATAAAGACTATTTTTTTTACTTGAAATTTTTATCTAGAGTCTTTCTTTCTGTTAATAAATTTTATAAAATAATCAGTATACTATTCAGGAAAGTCATAATTTGAAATAATAAAATCATATCATTTGGGCATATGAGAATTCCTGTCTTTTCATTCTTTATCACAGTGGGAGATGCATGGCTCTAATTAAGTCCAAAGCAGTATCATGTTATCAAGACAAGCCAGAATTTATTAATGATCAAGGCATAATATGAAATTATTCTTATTGATCTTAAATATCTAGATGACTGGAATGAAATGTAATTTATTTGCTAAATCAGAGATTGATTGTCTTACAGCAATACTGTCTATATACACTTAGTCTAGCACTCAGGATAATTTATTTTTAAAAATTAACGCATAAATATAATGCCAAGTTTTTTGTTGATGTCCACTCACCTTGATATAGTTTCACTTGTGTCATGAACACAGGTGTGCTGTTAACTTAGATGACATTTTTGAGACATTCTAATTATGATGGAAAATAACATATGCTCACAAAAGTCTCTCATCTGGTCTGTTTAGCCCACCATTATTGACAAAAACTACAATCTCCAAGTTAAACCACTTTCTATATCATTATGTCTATCCTCGCCTGTGTTTCATAGAAATGTAATTTCTTTGGAGAGAGAGATATGGTTTAAACCCAGGCTTCATTACTTACCATTTCTGTAAACTTGGGCAACCCATTTAATCTCTTTGAGTCTTCCTGTAAGATGTTGATAATGACATCATTTTAAGATTGATGATAATGTATATATTTTGTCTGTAACAGTACAGGTATGAATAAATGGTAGGTATTATTCTAACCAAAGACGGATATTGTATTAAAAATCAAGGAACAAGAAGTGAGTAAATAGCTCATTTTTAGACAATGGGGAAAAAGGCATTTAGGGCATAAACACCCATCTTTTTTTTGAAGCAGGAGATGATATCTCAGCTAACCTTCTAAACACAATTGGAACATGTGGAAAAAAGTGAGACAGCAGTGAGGAATACATAATCTGATGTGAGAATGAATGATCTTTCCACAGAGCTTACTGATCATTTAACAATCCTTTTAAAAATTTCTCTATTGATAAAACTTGTGGGTTTTGCTAGTCTCAGAAAAAATGGAACTGTGACTCATCTCACAATTTATGTAGCTGATTTATTTCATGTTCTATTGTCTTTGGGACAACTGTAACTTTTTTTCCTCTTTTAAGAAATCTGATCTTAGCCTGCAGTGTGGCAAGGTATGTTATGATGATGCAGGGGAGGCTATAGTCTTGGGGCAATATACCCCTCTTGGTGGTGGCCTGTTAATACTGTACAGCATCTTCAAAGATGCATTTATGTCTTTGATTTCCTCATTTTGTCACTGACTCTTCATTTATTTCAATTCATTCAGCACCAATCAGAATTCCCTTCATCATGGTACACCATGGTCACAATCTGTCACTTTTTCTATTAACAGATGGAAGAGACCTGAGCAATAATAATCTAATGTATATTTTTGTCCAGAAACTGGAGGACTAGAGAAGTTTCCATCAGTGTTACCAACTTAGTTGATAGCTATCTACTACTTATATGGGATCATGCCATATTATCTCATTCCCATCTCAGAAGCCACTCCATCCAATAAAACTCTGTTTTCCTTATTTCACCCCTCTTTTGCATTCCCCTCTTCTGTATTCCCACATCACTTCATACCTACCTTCGTAGATTTATTATGCTGTGCTGTCATCTTCTGTTTATACCACCACTGAATCTTGAGTTCCTTGAGAGTAAAGAATGTGTTTTATTAATTGTTGAGTTTCCAATGTCTAGCAGATTGCTTGGTACACTGAAGAAACACAAAAATCATCTAATGAAATAATGAATACTTGACTTTAATCTTTTTTTGCCCCTCACATTATTGCTGTAATCTGGCAAAGAGAATTGAGCCAATTATAGTAAAAAAGTTGTTGAAGGGAGGCAGCTGGCTTCTGATCATGTGTCAAGGAGGGGCAGGTGAACATATAATATACTATTAAACCAGGAATGCTTTTGAGACTAAAACAATAAACTGGATGAGAAATGTATTCAGGGATTATTTCAGATGCACTGGGATGTGTAGTTACTCTAATCAGAGGGTGTGTCAAGGACTATGGCGGCAAAGAACACAATTCAATTGATCCAAGTCAAATCAATAATTTCTGACAAGGAAAGGGTTGGAGCAGAGTTGAGAAACTAACTCACTTAAGGTTCTTTGGTTGAAAGTCCCAGAACACAACTCTGGATAATTTGTGCACAAAGGAAATTAATTGGGAGGATATTAAGACCTCATCGAATTGAAGATGGGTGGGAGAGAAAATCAAGCTTGAAATGAGTGGAACTCTGCTGATGGCTTGGGGGCAGGAACAGTCTAATCTAGATGTGGACTTTCAAATAAACCATTGCTATTTTAACCCCTTTGTTTTTGAGCTCAATATTCGAATTAGAGTGTCAAACTATCCAAAAGTCCTAGCTTGGGTCACACAAGTGCCTCCTTTTGGCTAAGAGAAGGCAGCCTACTTGTTCTTATCCCACCAGACCTCAAATAATAAGAAATTTCTTAAAAAGAAAATCAAGATGTTCTCATAACTAGAGGATATTATGTGAAGGCCAGGGTATCTGTATTTCTGTATGAATTATAACAAATCATCTCCATTGGGGTAAAAATTTCAAGATCTAACTTCCTGGAGATTTGAAGCCTGTGACACATCTTTTATAGAATCACTAGATGATCTATCAAACTAGTACCATTCACCTCTATTTCCCTTCAGCCTTCTCCTCTCACTGACATACCCTTATTCTCTTACCAGGAATTGCTCTCTTTCTGAAATATGAAATTGTTCTCTCCCACTCTCTGATTACAAGTGCATATCCTGCTAACCATCTCTAGCCTTTATTCCTCTAATACTTTTCAAACTTCTGTCTAAGATACCTCTAGCTCCTTGCTCCATAGATTTTCTCCTAGATTATCATCCTTTTGACTTCATTTCTTCTATATAGTTCATGTAAAATACTTGGAAAAGATCTTGGCACAGTGTGTGTTCAGTAAATGTTAGCAAGTAACATTACTAATTTTGGAAGACTCAGGTGGAAAAACACCTTCAGCAGCACTGTATCCTATCAGCTTGGTTTAGTTGCCTCTTCTGCATTCCATTTCTTTATCAGTGCATTTGACAATTGTATTTAGCTATCTGTTTACTTTCTGTTTTCCTCAGTTCTTTAGGTCAGGAAGCCACCATTTTTATTTTTTATTTCTTTTTAGTTTCAGTGCCTAATAGAGAAGGCATTCATGTTTTTATGAATGCATAAAACCTGCTGTTTTTTGAGGAAAAGGATTGGTTGAATTTTGGTTTCTATTAATGTTATTTCTGTGTAACTGGCAAATTATTTGACCAAGATAAATGTTTGGTGACTCTGCCAATTAACAAAGTAATAGATTACTTAAATTTCAAGGAACTTTTTCTTATATGGAGAAATAATTCTTAAAAACAACACTAGATTGTTTCATAAAGCAAATTAAGTCTGTAAAAAATTAAGTATTTTATTTGTGAGAATCATAGAATATTTGAGTTAGGAGGTGCCTCAGAAAATACTTTGTCAAGCCACCAACTTATAGAGGATGAAACAGATGCCCATGGGTTGCAAAGGGACGGTCCAAGGTCAAGTTGCTAAGCCAGAACTATGACCGAGGTGTCCTGCCACTTAGATGGGTGTTTTGACTATTACACTTATCCTGGTCTCTGTTAATAGAATAGAGGTTATTTTTATAATCTGAATGTAGTATACATATTTTTTCATTAAAGGATTTTATATGCCACCCAGAATAATGGTGATATAAATTGGAATATTTTAAAGAAATAGAAATATAATAACTAATGATATTGTTTTATTTAAAACATTCTAATGTGTTACAAATTTATAGTACAAAAGTGATAAAATGTCTTTTACAAATAAGTAATTTATGTTTAGAGAGATACAAATTTATGGACTTCTTGCTGACTAATCTACTGAAATTATGATATGGCCTAAAGCTTCTGGATATGATTTCTTCTTTCAAAAGCCCAATATGGTTTCCTCTTAAAAGAAACATTGTTATTAATTGAATATGTAGTATAAAGTTAAAATCAGCCATATTTTTTTGTTTCAAAAATGATTGCATATTTTCTGTCATCAGCTGATTATATTTCAGAATAAATATGTTGATTAAGTTAAAATGCACAAATGGGATGTAAATTTATGTGAACTTCATTTGTTTTTCTTGTGCTTGTTTTAAAGAAGAAAATATTCTTCATGGAAATGTGTGAGTTGACATTATAGTCTAATCATAGTTTATCATGTAAATGCATATTTACAATATTTTAAAAAGGTGGATTATGTAAATCATTTTTGGGACCTACAAAAAAAGTAGATTATTTACCAACCAGAGAATTATGCATTTAGAAACATGTTGAAAAGCTTATTCTTCAAATGAGAGGATATGAGTGCTCATCCTGCTTGGAATGGTTAATCACACCAGTGTATGTTTTATTTAGGCAAAAATATGTATTGTAGACTTTTATGTAATAAGAATCCAAATGTGCATAACAGCAGCCAATTTCCAGTGCTACATGCAATCATTGTTTTAAAATTCCTTTAATGACTTTCTTCAAAATAATCAGCTCTATTCTCAGTGATGTTTCTAAGATTTCTTCTCTCAGAATATGGAAGAATATTCATTTAGCAAAAATGTGCATAGGGATAAACTCCATCCTGTGAACTTTGAGTGTTTCCCACTCTTAGAAGGGTTCAGCTTTCCTTTCCTTCTCATACCTTCTTCTCTACTATCTAAATGTCCCCTGGGAAGATGGGAAGGACAGGAGTGTGCCTTGCTGTGGGGATCTATTCCTCAATTCATTCTCTCCATGTGTATTGATTTGCTTCTAGACAGTACTGGCATTTGCTGAAAATTATGCTAGGAGTAGAGGTAGGAGAGCTTGGGTATAGAAGTACTTTGCCTGATGGGATTCCTTTCAAGAATGAGGGGAAAGGCGATGGCTTGAAAAGTCCCACTTCAAGCCTAGGAAGAAACATCCTTACTTGAGCATTCCAAAAACTCCCAAATGTTTTCCAAGAGTTTCTGTTTTTATTGTTTTGAGCAGCCAAAACTAATTTCCATTCCTCCCTTCCCCACAGGAAGTGAGTCAGGGATTGTCAATACTGTGCTAGGCTGTGCTCTGTGTGGTTGAGGGATGACTGAGCTGCCGTCAGGGGATTGCGTGCTCAGATTGATCTACGACTGTGGGTGTGGTTATGGAGAAGTAGTGTTTGCAAGAAGAGGTGGGGTGAAGAGCTGTTGGAGATGTGTGTTGGAGTCTGAAGGAGTCCAATAAACAACACTGCTCTTTTCCCTGACTAAATTTAAAACCGATTAAGAGACAGGCAAAGAAGTCAGGCAGTTATATAATAAAAGATCCTTTTTATACTGATAAAATTGTGGAAGAACATCCTTGTTAATCAAGTGAGTTTGTTCCTATTTCATGACCAATTTAGAAAGACTTACTCACAAAGTCACAGTAAACTGGCTGTATTATTTACATCTAGTAAAAATCACAGCATATAGGGGCAGAGCTAAATATGTGGCTCCTGCCAGCAGCTGGTTTCCATAGTTAGAGAAGAAAGGGTAGAGTTAATTTCACTAAACTTCTTCCAGACTCATCAGTCAGATAAACCAGGGAGTAAGAAATTCCAGGAGACCAGAAGAGTTATTTTTATGGAGGTTCTTCTTGAAAAAGGGGAGCAAAAGGAAGGAAGTTCCTTCCCAACAAGGCTGTATTTTGACAAAGGAAAAATGAATTGTCATAGTCATTTATTTATGTGGGGAGATTAAGGTTTGTTGACAATTCTATGCTAAAAGCTAAGAGCTAAGCAGACACAAAAGAAATGCAAAACAGGGTCTCTGGTTTCCAGGGATTTATAATCTACCTAGAGTGACACAGTGTATTAAATAGTTTAAATAACAATTCACAACAACATATTATTGATTGCTCAAATGAAAAAGATAGATGATAGATGGCTTGTGAACTCAGTGAAAGAGAGGTCAGTATACACTATAGCAGTAAATCAGAGCATATACAGCAGACTCTTCAAAACACACCTGAAAGGGTTGGGTAGTATTTGAAAAAGGAAGTGAAGGACGAAGGGATTCCCTGTGTGTGTGTGTAGAGGGGCTGTAGGTTGCAACAGTACAACACAGACTTGGAGCAGGAATGAACATGTGTGTTCAGAGAATTGCAACGAAGTGGCCTGTCTGTACTGGAGGGCAGGCTCCGGTTGCAAAAAAAAAAGGGAATTGGTATGAACTTGGGTTGCCTAGTATTTGGTATGTGTTCAACATATGATTGTTAATTGATTGCTTGACCATGTCTTTTCTCTACTTTTTCCTCTGGGTTCAAGTATATCCATTGTGCTGGTTTGAATGTATTTTGTCCCCAACACACCATTATCTTTGATGCAATCTTGTGTGGGCAGATGTATTAGTGTTCATTAGATTGTAATTCTTTGATTGAGTGTTTCCATGGAGATGTGACCCACCCAACTGCAGGTGATAATTCTGATTAGATAATTTTCACGGAGGTGTGGCCCTGCCCATTCAGCATGGGCCTTAATTAGTTTACTATAGCACTATATAAGCCCAGACAGAAGGAGTAATCTTGCTACAGCCAAGAGGGACACTTTGAAAAACACACAGGAGCTGAGAGAGGAGCTGCAGCTTACAGAGACATTTTGGAAATGGCCTTTGAAAGCAGACTTTTGCTCCAGAAAAGCTAAGATAGGACAGATGCCCCAAGAGCAACTGAGAGTGACACTTTTGAGGAGCTACAGCCTAGAGAGGGATGTCCTGGGAGAAAGCCATTTTGAAACAGAACTCTGGAGCAGACACCAGCCACATGCCTTCCTAGCTAACAGAGGTTTTCTGGATGCCATTGGCCATCCTCCAGTGAAGGTACCCAATTGTTGATACATTACATTGGACACTTTATGGCCTTAAAACTGTAACTGTGTAATCAAATAAACTTCCTCTATAAAAGCTAACCCATTTCTGGTGTTTTGTAAAAAGGCAGCATTAACAAACTGGAATATTCATAAACTCAATTTTTTTTTTTTTTGCCTACTATGTACTTACAGTTTTGTTATGTTTTTACTGAAGGATCAGATCTGTTTACGTCATACCACACACTGATGTCTCATGATTTTGACAAGAAGATGGTCATGTAGTGTATTGCTACCATGAGGGTGCTTGCTAAATTCGATGTCTTGAGGATTTTGGTGTAGTAGTGCTGAAGGAGATTCTATACGGGGAGAGAGATAGGAGTAGTAATGGCAAGCAATGGAAAAAAGTTCTGCTTGGCATGGAAGTATTCTTGGAAAATTCCCTCCATATTTAAAGTTTATGTATTTTTATTACTACTTAAATTTTCTAAAACCTTGTGTTGAGTGCTTGTTACTTGTATCAAGACTAGATATGTTATTCTGCTGGTTTAAAGCTGTACGTATACCAGAAAAATATGTTTTTTAATCTAATCCACTCCTGTGTGTATGAACCCATCATAAGAGGAATCTTTTCATGAGGTTACTACAGTTTAGACCCTCAATCATGATGGATCATAATCCTATTACTGGAGTCCTTTATAAGGGAATGAAATTCAGACACAGTGAGAAAAAGCCAAAGAAGCAAGAAGCTGAAATCAACAAAACCTGGGAGAGAAGGGAGAGACCAGCAGATGCCACCATGTGCCTCACCATATGACAGAGGAACCAAGGATCACAAGCAGCCAGCCTTTAGGAAAAAAGTATCACTTTGATGACACCTTGATTTGGGCATTTTCCTGGCCTCAAAACTGTGAGTAAGTAAATTCCCATTGTTTAACCCAACCCATTTCATGCTATTTGCTTTGAGCAGCCTATGAAACTAAAACAAGTGTATAGTTAGACACATAAGGATATGTAAAAGATTCATTCTCTTTGAGTCACTGATTCCATTCAGGAAATGTATTTTAGAGAAAATAAACCTTAATACAGAGGAAAGAATCAAAGAAAAAGAAAATTTTTTTACCTAACTCAAATAGATTATATTAAAGTAAATTATATACAGGTACTTGATGACATGTAATGAGGTCACTAAATGAATTTATACAACTATGTATTGTGTATATTATTGCCAAAAAATGAAGAGTTTGAAATAAAAATGTTTTTGCCATAATATTATGTGTAAAACAAAGTTATATATAAAGTATGCTGTAAGTATGAAAATGTAACCACACCCACCCCTCCACCCCAATTCTTGCCTTGAATGAAATAAAGACTTGAAAAGAATACATTAAGTGTATGTTTCAGTGGTGGATTACATACAATTTTATTTTCCTTCCCTCCAGAATTTTTATATTTTAAAAATTATTTTGTGACTAAAAATTATTAAATTAGTTTCTTTTCTAGAGGCAGGGCTACCAGTAATCAAGTGAAATTGTTCCAAATCAACAGAACACATTGTTCTGGGCCTTTTATTAAAGGCTTGAGTCAAGATTTAGGTTTCAGAACTGCTTTCCATTTTGTTTTACTATTTTGCTTTTATTCCTGATGATGCCAAAGAGTATATAAATATATGTATTTCAACAATAGGCTGAACTCGGCAGAACTTTATTGCATCTAGCATCACCTGAATGCTACAGTGTGGGTTCCATGTTCCTGTACTTGGTGATTCTTCTAATCTTTTGATGTGAAATACAGTGTGTGGATGATGATGCTGTCATTTCAGAAGTTGAAATTGTTCTTTGCAAAAGGATGAATGTTTATGAAAAGAAATTATAGCATTAAGATAAAGAACATTTTTCTACAGTGACTAAGAACTTTTTGTCTACCTTCACTCTGAGTCTCGTGTTCTTAAAACCAATTACTACACACAATCTACATTGTATTGTAAATCCTACTAAGGAAAATATGCAACCCCTTGAAAACTTCTGACCAGAGCAGAGGTATGCTGAGTTAAACTTAGATGATTAAAATAAACATTTTGATAAGGTCTGAGTTGACTGTAAGTAAGTGATACAGTGTATACAAAAGAAGGTTGCTGTTGCCTATGGTATCACAGTTTAGGATTTTTGAAGGGGGAGGGAACATCAAAAATTGATATTCCTTGTGTTTTTGTAATCTATAGTGTTAGGGAACATAAAAGTAATAAAATTGTAGAAAAGAGTTTTTTAGAGATTGAAAGCATACAGTGGATATTTGATTATATCATCTCATCTCATGTTAAAGGGCTCATTCCCTCAGGTGACCAACTTTTATTGAGGGATTACAGTGTTCCTAGCACTGTTCTGGGCTCAGGACATTCAGTGTCAGTCAAGTCAGTATAAATCCTTAGTTATAACAGATTTATATTTTAGTGACAGAAGACAGACAATGAGTAAATATGAAAGTAAACAAGCAATGGAATGTCAGAAGGGTGTGTGCTAGAAAATGACTGTGGAGCTATTTTTGATTGGTTGTTCAGAAAAGGCCACTACAAGAAAGTGACATTTAAGGGGAGAATAATATAATTTTGAGTCATTTATGCAGCGATAAAAGATAGAACTCCCACCTAGATGGAATAGTGAGTGGAAAAGTCATAAAGTGAGAACAAATATTAAATTTAAGAATTGTGCCCAGTTCTAGAAGGAGAATCATGGGAGCTAAGATTGAAGAGGTAGATAGGGACAAGACAGGGTTGTGTGGACGAGGGTAGGGATTTGGGATTTTATTCTGAGTTCATGGGTATGCAATTGGAAGTTTTTAAGCAGGATAGTAGTCTGATATAATTTTCATTTAAAAAGCATCATCTAGTTCCTCTGAGAAAAATTAATTGTAAGGAGGACAAGCATGGAGCAAGGGATCCAAGTAGGAGACTTTTGAAAAGAGTATGATGAGAAGTGGTCAAGCACTGGATGTGTTTTTAAGGCAGAGACAACAGAATTCACAGAAAAATTGGATGTGTGAAAGAAAAACAAGAATCAATGATGACTCCAAGGTTTTTGTCGAGCAATCGGACACATGGAGTTGCCATTTATTGAGTTGGGAAGAAACATGAGAGGAGTCAGTGGTGGGGAGGGGAATCAAAAGTTCATTTGGTTAAGTTAATCTTGAGATTTCTACTTTATATGCAAGTGGAAATGTCAAGTAGTTGGTTAAGTCTGAAGTTTAGGAGAGAAATAAGGCTGGAAATATAAATTTGCTAGTAACTGACATATAGGTGGTATTAAGGCTGGTTCATAATTTGTGGGACCCACTGCAAAATGAAAATGTGGAGACTCTTGTTCAAAGAGTATTAATAATTTCAACATGGCAACAGCAGAGCATTAAACCAGGTATGGGACTATACTGATCACATGCTCATGAAGTTGGTCCTGGGTGGTATTTAAAGTCTTAGACTGATAAAGGGATGAGAAAAAAGAGGGAATAAGGATAGAGCACTGGTGTAAGCCTACATTTGAAAGTTCATCAGAGGAGGAAGAAAAGCCAGAGACAAATAGAAGAATGCTAAATTCTGAAAGCTAAAGGTAGAATCTCAAGAAGGGAGTGGTTATCTGTATAAAGTAGTATTGATAAGTATAATAGAATGAAGACAGAAAAATGACCATTAGGTTTGGCAGCATTAATTATCTCAACAAGTGCATTTTCAGTGGCCCAATGGAGATAAATACATTCTTCAAGTTGTTTGGGTAAACAGAAAGGGGAGGAATTAGAGTAACCACAGGAGATTTTTTCCATAAATTGTGCTAAATGGGGTATTTGAGTTATGCAGTCAACTAAAGGTTTTTTTAAGGAGGAAAATATTGAAATACTGGCCATAGTTCTATGCAGATGGGAATAATCCAAAATAGAGACACAAATTAATGATTCAGGTGAAGCGGTTTAAGTGCTTGAGAAGGAATAGAATTCAGAGAACATTTGAAGGTGTGGACTTTTGAAAGTAGTTGAAATATTTCCTCCATTTTGACAGGGAGTTAAATACATCTTTTCCTGTTGCCCAGCATTTAAGATCCAAAGTGAAAGGCCAATTCATCAAAAAGTAAACAACTGGGAATTAAACACTCCCTTAGAGCTCATTTGAAATGGTGCTGCACTGCTGTCTTAACCCTAACTTGAGCCTCCTTCTCTCTCATTCTTATGTAAACAGAAGTGTATACATAGAAGACTACCAAGTCCTGCATTGTTGATGTAGATGAAAACATTGTAGATATTTATGTATTTACTTTTTTTTCTTTTCTCCCATGGAAGGGAGATTCAAGAAGCACTCATAGAGAATGGGGCACCTAAGAGAAGAGAGGACTGGTTTCTTATCTCCAATTGGAAGATGCTGATCTATCCTCAGTGCCTAATTAGGCAGAGGGAAAGGAGAATCAGAGAGAGATGCCAGAGAGGAGAGTTCAGCAGTGAAACATTTTGAACATCTTCCAAAGAGGTTATAGAGGCCTAAGTTGGTCTTAAGAAGATAGTGAGCACATATGAACATCACCAAAAAGGGTTGGGGTGAGGTCTCAAAAGATCAAACTGGAGTGGGTCACTCACATTATGTAAAGAACTTACATAACACCCAGTATTTGTATGCTTGCCACAGTGAGAACAATAGAGGAGGGACAAGAAAATCCACAGGAGGCTCTTTGAAGCTGTAAATCGGCTTACATAAAAGACTTGATCATTTTTCTTTTTCCCCAATCCCTCATCCCTATCTCACCTGGAGAAATAGACCCAATGAGAGAAAGCAGATGTAGAGAAAAAGTAGATGATGCAGCTTCCCCATGGTTGGTTGGTTTCTTGCACCATGGCTGAGCCTGTTTGTATGCAAGTATGATCTATGATTGAAAATTTAAATTGGAATTTACTGCACTGGACTAGATTTCTTATACCTGAAAAAAACAAAGAATTCTGGGGTCTGTTCAAGATGTTAAAAGGAAATTCATTCAAATAGGTTGAAAGAAATAATTAAGAAAAATAAAACCATTCCACATTGTGTTAGAAGCCCATCAAGTTCAGCATGAAAACAAAAAGTTTTAGGGTACAAATGAAAGTGGGTGGGTAGGATTAATGATGGAAGATGAGGGAGTTTCCATAGATTGCTTTTATTTTTTTCAGTGAAGTAGGAAGTAAAGTTATCTGCTGAAAGTGGGAGGGGAGAAGAGGAATAGGAGATTTGGGAAGACGTTAAATGGTATGACATAGTTCTCATACAAGTGGAGAGATTTCATGGGAAGATAGTATGATTGCCAGGAAGCATTGAGGGAGACACGTTCTCTTATGATTCAAAAGATACTGAAGGAAGTGAAGAAGTAAAATGTGCAAATATCTGGGAGAAATATGTTCTCTCAGCAAATATGAAGACTGTGAGGTGGAGTCTTCTTGGCTTGTCTGAGGAGGGTTGCTGTGGGGAGGGCAGTTAGTGGAAAGTGGAGATGGTGAATCATGCTGAACCATGGAGGCCAAGGTAAAGACTCTGGATTTTACAGAATGAGACAGGGAGCCATTGAGAGGCTTGGCGCAGATAAACAGCACAGTGCTACTTAAATTTTAGAAGGACCAGTCTGGCTGTGTGTGTGGAGAAGGGATTGTGGTAGGAGAAGTGACAATGATAGAATCAAGAAAATCAGTTAGGAGGTTATTCTAATAATCCAGTCAAGTGATGATTGGGTTTGTAACTGAGGAAGTTTGGAAATTAAGTTGATTTAGTATGTATTTGAAGGTGCAGCCAACTGAATTGCTAATGGTTTGGATGTGGAATGAGAAAGAAAGAGATCAGGATGTCTCCAAGGTGTTTGTCTTAAGTAGCTGGCAGAATGCATTTATCATTTATTGAGAGAGGAAAGACTGAGAAGAAAGTCGGACATGGAGAGGGGCAGTGATGGGATAAGGGTTTCTTTTCTAAGAAATGTTGAGTTTGAAATATCTTTTAGAATGCCAAATGAAGATGCAAGTAGGCAATTTGTATATACTCTATTCTATATGAAAGATGATACCATCATTTATGAGGTGCACTATTATGGTTTTGAAGATTTCAAAGACATTACAAAAATAGTACCCCTTACAATTTGTACTGTCTTTCACTATTTTAAATTTTAAATGCAAATACTCCAAGTGTATACATAGAATGACAAAATTGAGTTAATTCCCTTTATAATCATTTTACTATCACTGTTTGTTTTAGTTTCTTGGCTGCTAAAGCAAATATCATGTGATGAGATGGTTTACACAACAGGAATTTGTTGGCTCATGGTTTTTTTTGTTTTTTTTAATTAATTAATTAATTAATTAATTATTTTTTTTCATTTTTATTGAGATTGTTCAGATACCATACAATTATCCAAAGATCCAAAGTGTACAATCACTTGCCCCTGGGTACCCTCATACAGCTGTGCATCCATCACACTTAATTTTTGTTCAATTTTTAGAAATTTTTCATTACTCCAGACAAGCAATAAAGTGAAAGATGAAAAAAGAAAAAAAGAAAAGGAAACTCTAATCCTCCCCTATCCCTAACCAATCCCCCTCAATTGTTGACTCGTAGTATTGATATAGTACATTTGTTACTGTTTATGAAAAAATGTTGAAATACTACTAACTGTAGTATATAGTTTGTAATAGGTATATAGTTCTTCCCTATATGCCCCTCTATTATTAACTTCTAATTGTATTGTCATACATTTGTTCTGGTTCATGGAAGTGATTTCTAGTATTTGTACAGTTGATCATGGACATTGCCCACCATAGGATTCAGTTTTATACATTCCCATCTTTTGACCTCCAACTTTCCTTCTGGTGACATATATGACTCTGAGCTTCCCCTTTCCACCTCATTCACACACCATTCGACACTGTTAGTTATTCTCACATCTTGCTACCAACACCCCTGTTCATTTCCAAACATTTCAGTTCATCCTAATTGAACATTCTGCTCATACTAAGCAACCACTCCCCATTCTTAAGCCTCGTCCTATATCTTGGTACCTTATATTTCATGTCTATGAGTTTACATATTATAATTAGTTCCTATCAGTGAGACCCTGCAATAATTGTCCTAATGTGTCTGGCTTATTTCACTCAGTATATTGCCCTCGAGGTTTTGTCATCAACCCATTTTTTTTTAATATGGTTTTGTTCACTCACCATACATTCCATCCCAAGTAAATAATCGATGGTTCTCTGCATGGTCATACATTTATGTCTTCACCACCTTCATCACTATCTATATAAGAGCATCTACATTTCTTCCACAAGGCAGCAGGGAGAGTCAAAGAAGGTAGAGGCAAAAGAAAGAGGAAAAAAATGACAGCTAGGAAGCAGCAAAAGGAAAAATAACCTTAAATCAAAGTAGGATAAAGAATCAGACAATACCACCAATGTCAAGTGTCTAACATGCCTCCCCTATCCCCCCCTCTTATCTGCATTCACCTTGGTAGATCACCTTTGTTACATTAAAGGAAGCATAATACAATGATTCTATTAGTTATAGTCTCTAGTTTATGCTGATTGCATCCCTTCCCCAATGCCTCCCCATTTTTAACACCTTGCAAGGTTGACATTTGCTTGTTCTCCCTCGTAAAAGACCTTATTTGTACATTTTATCACAATTGTTGAATACTCTAGATTTCACCAAGTTATGCAGTCCCAGTCTTTACCTTTCCTCCTTTCTTGTGGTGTCTCACATGCTCCCCACCTTCCTCTCTCAACCGTATTCATAGTTACCTTTGTTCAGTGTACTTACATTGTTGTGCTACCATCTCCCAAAGTTGTGTTCCAAACCACGCACTCCTGTCTTCTATCACCCTGTAGTGCTCCCTTTAGTATTTCCTGTAGGACAGGTGTCTTGTTCACAAAGTCTCTCATTGTCTGTTTGTCAGAAAATATTTTGAGCTCTCCCTCATATTTGAAGGACAGCTTTGCTGGATACAGGATTCTTGGTTGGCGGTTTTTCTCTTTCAGTATCTTAAATATATCATACCACTTCCTTCTTGCCTCCATGGTTTCTGCTGAGAGATCCGCACATAGTCTTATTAAGCTTCCTTTGTATGTAATAGATCACTTTTCTTTTGCTGCTTTCAGGATTCTCTCTTTGTCTTTGACATTTGATAATCTGATTATTAAGTGTCTTGGTGTAGGCCTATTCATATCTCTTCTGCTTGGAGTACGCTGCACTTCTTGTATCTGTAATTTTATGTCTTTCATAAGAGATGGGAAATTTTCATTAATTATTTCCTGTTATTGCTTCTGCCCCCTTTCCCTTCTCTTCTTCTTCTGGGACACCAATGATACGTACATTATTGTACTTTGTTTCATCCTTGAGTTCCCGGAGACATTGCTCATATTTTTTCATTCTTTTCTCCATCTGCTCCTTTGCGTGTAGGCTTTCAGGTGTTTTGTTTTCCAGTTCCTGAGTGTTTTCTTCTGCCTCTTGAGATCTGCTGTTGTATGTTTCCATTGTGTCTTTCATCTCTTGTGTTGTGCCTTTCATTTCCACAGATTCTACTAGTTGTTTTTTGAACTTTTGATTTCTGCTGTATACATGCCCAGTGCTTCCTTTACAGCCTCTATCTCTTTTGCAATATCTTCTCTAAACTTTTTGAATTGATTTAGCATTAGTTGTTTGAATTCCTGTATCTCAGTTGAAGTGTACGTTTGTTCCTTTGAGTGGGCCATAACTTTGATTTTCTTAATGTAGGTTGTAATTTTCTGTTGTCTAGGCATGGTTTCCTTGGTTATCCAAATCAGGTTTTCCCAGACCAGAACATGCTCAGGTCCCAGAGGGAAGAAATATTCAGTATCTGGTTTCCCTGCGGGTGTGTCTTAGAAAATTGCTCCACCCTTTGATGCCTCAGGTCACTGTGCTTTTCTGCCCAGCAGGTGATGCCTGTTAGCCTATAATTCTTGACTGGTGTGAGGAGGTATGGCCGTGTTCCCCCAGGCTCTGGGGCCTGGTTCTGAATGGAAAGGGCTCCACCCCTTTCCTCCTAGAGAAGACAGACCCCTCAGGTGGAGGTCATTAGCATTTCAATGGTCTCGTTCTCTGCTTGTGGTGTCTCCACCCTTCCCCAAGTCACAGCCCTGGAAACTGAATATGACTGGGGCTTTCTCCACTGAGCCGAAAAAGAAACAGATAGTCCCCTTCAGACCCAGTCCAAGGTGACCCTCCGGCTCTCCCAGGTCAGTCGTCACCCAAAGCCTCTGTCTGTTTTTTGGGGATGCGTACCTGTGGTGAGCAGTTCACACTCACTACTTAAAACCCCAGTTGGAGCTCAGCTGAGCTATATTCGCTTGCTGGGAGAGAGCTTCTCTCTGGCACCACGAGGCTTTGCAGCTCGGGCTATGGGGGAGGGGGTCTCACAACTTGGTTCTGCAGGTTTTACTTACAGATTTTATGCTGTGTTGTCGGGCATTCCTCCCAATTCAGGTTGGTGTATGATGAGTGGATGGTCTCGTTTGTCCCCCCGCAGTTATTCTGGATTATTTACTAGTTGTTTCTGGTTTTTTTATAGTTGTTCCAGGGGGACTACTTAGCTTCCACTCCTCTCTATGCAACCATCTTGCCCTCCTGCCTGGCTCATGGTTTTGAGGATAGAAGTCCAAAATCAAGGCAACGTCAAGATAATGCTGTCTCCCAGAAGACCGTGGTGTCCTAAGCCTGGCTGATGGCAATCCTTGATCCTTGGCTCCTGCCATGTAGCAATGCACATGTCAGCATCTCCTTTCTCTTCCAGGTTCCATTGTCTCAACTTCTGGCTTCTTTCTCTGGGTAGCCTTCCCTGTGAGACCTTCAGTAATAGGATTAAAACCCACCATAATTCAGTTGGACCTCATTGTAAAAAAGTCCTTTTTACAATGGGGCTACACCTACAGGAATGGATTAAGTTTAAAAACATGTTTTTTTCTGGGGAACAAGCCACTGCACTGTTTATTTCAAATTTACACTTAAAATTTAGGGATCTGTAGAACCACAAGTATTGGAGACTAGAACTGTGCCCAGGAGGGACACAGATCAGTCAGAGTCTTTATGAACTTCTGAAACCTGTACATGTAGCTGAGTCAGCTTATCAGGGAACAATTAATTATAATAGAGACTACAATATTTATCAAAGGACCAGTGGTAAAAATGTGCCAATTTCAATCTTGCATATATGTTATTAAAACTCAGTAATTGTTTACAACCTTAAGCAACAAAAGATAGTTTGTGCATGCGTGTGCGTGCGTGTGTGTGTGTGTGTGTATGTGTATAGGTGTATTTCATTACTGGCATCATTCAGCATTGCTGGGGCAGGGTGATAATTAAAAAAAAACAAACTGACTTTGGCTGCAATCCTCTATTGTTTTAAAAATCTCCCCCAGACAATGCATTTATTTATTGCCTGCAACTGAGGTGAACTGCAGTTGATACACTGGACAGTCTCCCTGGGAAGATCTTAAAACCTTTGATTCTCCTGGCTTTGTACCAGGGACTATGCATAGTGTTAGGATGAAGTCATGGGCCTACCTTCATAAGAAAGTTGAAGAAACTGTGGTTTCTCAGGTGTTTTACAGCTTTTCATAATGCATATTGACAAAGTGTCCCCATCAATGTTAGCAGAATGATATTTAGTCTCTCTTCTTCATGTCAGTGGGAAATGTAATTCTTTTACAATTAGCTGGCAGTTTATGCCATATTGAATAAGGGATGTCACGTATTAGGACTTCATGGATATAGCTTATTGACAATAGTAGAATACAGCTGTTAAGCAAATTGAGGAAAAAAGAGCATAATTTGACAATGAATCCCCTATTAGCTATTTTTCTTCCTCAAGCATTGGGGATACCAAATAACAGCTGTAGATATAAATCTACAAATACTGGCTCCCCAAAGCTCAGTTTTCAAGATTCCATTGCATTTCAGAAGATATGAAGAATTCTGTAAAAGCTTCCAAATTCTTGGCATCAGTGTCAGGGAACAATTTTTTAAAAAGATATTCATAAGCACTTTGGAGTATTGAGGTCTAATTCTCTAATTTCTAGAGACTAGTCTCCATTGTTTAATTATTTGCAGCATTGGTAATGCTTTTGTAGGGTTCTCTTTTCATTTCAGTGGACATCTCCTTCCCTCTGTGCATCTCAGAATTTCAGAGTCTGAGACATCAATATAATAACCATGATATTTCAATTAGCTTTTTAGTTTATCATAGAGTTTAAGATCTTATAAGAGTAGTAGAGGCCATACAGGGCAACTCCCTATTTTTACAAGTGATGAAAATGAGTTCAAAAAGAAAAAGCAATTTGCCTAAAAGTCACAAAATTCTTTAGTAGAGCCAAGACTACTACCCAGGTCTCCTGATTCCCAGTCTGGTTGTCTTATGTAATGCAAATTATTTTTGAGAGTTTGTGCATTCCATCTGTTTTACATGATTCTACATGTTCTGTAAAATCCAAGTGAAGGGCAGTATTGTATGTTCTTATTTATTAAGCAAGTGGTAAGATGAACCATACTGATTTTGTGCAAGGTACAGTGTTCATGCTATACTTTAATTACAAGAATAACACTAGCCAGGTGAAGAAAGTGCTCACCATCCCTTACTTGAAACACTTGGAGCCAACTATATTTCAGGATACAAAAATTTTTGTATTTTAAAGGCAAAGCAGTACCTGGGTTGTATGTAAACAGCTCCCAGAAAGATTTGGGGAAGTACTCAGGTATGAATAATCATACTGAATTAGAGAAATGATGACCTTAAAGAGCCTCTTAATAGTTCAGGTGAGATGTTGCCAAGAATTTAGTTGAGGTGCTGCCACTAAATGAGTTCTTAAAAAAAAATTGGTTTTACAAACTTTTTGCATTTTGAAATTTCAAATAAAGTACTGTGATATTCTATTAACAGGTTGGAAGTATTTGTATACTCTACTTAATGAAATAGCGTGGTTAAATAGTTTAGCATGTTGTTAGTGTACCTGTATATAAATGCTTTATATCTGGAAATTTAAAAATTATTTACCTTAAAATATTCTAACGATAGTCTAGAGTCTCCTTGTGTTTAGCAAAACCTCTTTTATTTAACCATGTAAAACTAAGTTTCAACTGAGCACTTGTTGGATTATCACAAATTCTGAGATAGAAAAGTACAAATCATAGAAGATTTATTAAAGGCAACTCTTGATTTCCCATATTAATGGGTGGGAGACAAAGAATGAACAAAAGAAGTCAACAGAAACTATTTAAATTTCATCTAAATTAATAGTCACAACTTCTCTTTCCATCAGATCTTTCATCAGAGCAGCTAATGAGAAGCAAATTGGTTGATTTGAGTTGCACCTCTGTCTCTCTCTTTGCTGTCCCTCTGGGGACAGTGCTAATGAGAAGTGAAATTACCAAAGATGGGCAACAGAATAGGAAAGAATCTGCAGCAGAACCAGATTTAGATAACTGATGTATGAATGATTGAATTGTCCATAAAATAGAACATAAAAATGGGAATATATATATGAAAGAAATTTTGTCTTTCTGTTTAAATATTAGGTTTATTTTGTCAATAAATGTAAGGATATTTTCAAATTAAAAATAAAATGAAAAGAAATTTGTGTAATAATTGTTTATTTGGGAGCTAAGATCTAATAAAATGACATTTAAAAGTCGTAAAAGATCTTTTTACATTACTTGGTTGGTTGTTGTAGGGCTGTGTTTGAGGGACATTCTCTACTTGAGTAATTTAGAAGCAACTTAAAAGTCTTTTTTAGTTTCCTGACTGCTAAAGCAAAAATCACATGATGGGGTAGTTTAAAAGACAGGAATTTATTGGCTCACAGTTTTAGGCCAGGAAAAGTCCAAAATGAAGGCATCATTGGCATGATGCTATCTCCGAGAAGGCTATGGCATTCTTGGGCTCTCTGCCAGGGATCCTTGGTCCTTGGCTTTTCTGTCACATGGCAGCATCTCCTGTCTTTTCCAGGTTCCATTAACTTTTAGCTTCTGGCTGTCCCCTCTGGCTTCTCTCTCTGTAACTTTCCCTATAAGGCCTTCTTTAATAGGATTAAGACCCATCCTGAATGAGGTGGGCCACACTTTGACTGAAGTAACCTCATCAAAAGGTCCTATTTATAATGGGTTCACATCCAGAAGAATGGAGTACGTTTGAGTTTTTCTGGGGTACACTGCTTCAAATCACCAAGAAGTCCTTTGAATATCATTCATTTGAATGATAATGATCTTAATTTAATCCACCATCATATCCAGATATTATCTAAGAGACTTGAGTTGTGTATGTATGTACGTTAGCTTAAGAGATGGCAGCCTCTTTAGCTACCGGAGATCACAGAAGGGTTTGGAAATAATTAAGAATCCTTTCATATTTCTGTTGATTGATTTTGTTATTTGTAGCTTTATTTACATAGTTATTGTAATTATTAGAAAAATCACTATATATATGACAAATTATTTGAAATATCGCTTTTATTTTTGGAAATCTTAAATACATATTGTTCTAAATGCACCTCTAATTTCCAAAATAATCTTTAGTAATTCATATTATAGGCTATTATTCAATCAAAGACCATGAAGACATAATAACTAGAATTTGCTTTTACATGACACACAAAGAAATTTTGACATATGCTTATATGTTTTTTTTCTGTATTTTCTAAATTAGTATTTTTTCCTTTTAAGTTGGGGAGAACAGCATAACTATAAACAATACATGAAATGTCTACTTTGATTTTGAACACAATTCAGTATTTATTTGAACTTTGATGGATAAAAGCCAAATTGTCCTAGACATAGTGGTAAATAAACCAAGAATGGAAGAGTGGTGGAGGATAGAAAATATGTTATTCTGTGTCTCAAAACCAGCCCTGCTTTCTCAATATAATAAAAAAAGTTCTAAATATGAGTGATCTTCTTGTAAATAATATCACTGTAAATCTCCAGTTTTCTCATGGTAACATTGGCAGTAATTCAGATAGACTTGCTCTCCCCTTAGTTTTATGACAATATCTGTAGCCTGACAAGACACAGTGATGAGAAAGAAGGGCTTTTAGCTCTTTCATGTACTGGGCTTATTGCTACTTACATAAAAGCCCTTTTATTGTCAGTGTCTCTCACTCAGCATCCTTGACTTATGGTCAGTGGAAGTTATATTTTTGGACTTTGGAAAACAAAATGGCTGGCCACTGAGTGGTCAATACCAGAGTAGGACCAAGACTCAATGCACAGAGAGTGAATTCTCTTTTAATTCACCCCTGTGATTCCAGCTAACGTTAATGAAGCCGAATAGAACATCACATAATTGCCTGACTACTATCAGGGAGCTGGAGAAAAGGGAGCTTTTCTATATTGTGAATAAGGGCTTTGAGCCACAAAACTTCCATTTGCTGGAGTGAGGTGAGGGTACAATAGGCTAAAAGCAACGTGTTTACAGCTTTCCAAAGTATGCCTGGGAGGATGGCAGGCCATCTAGACAGGGGTGCAGCACTGAGCAATTGCTAGCTCATTTTTTCCTTTTTAAAACAGAAACTCTTCTATTAAAAAAGAGTCCCTCCATAGGCTTGGATATTCATTTTCTAAGTCATGTTCCTTTCCAGAGGGAATTCTTGGCCATGTAAATTCAGATGCATCAGAATCATATTCTTATTCTATTAGAAGGCAGTTGAGTTCCTCTTCTATGATTCTCTGTGAGATACATGCTTCCTGAGATGGTGCGTTCCATGTGTAGTAGGGGATGCAAAGGGTGACATGGGAAAGACACAGTGAAAACTTTTTTCCCATTGTTTTCCTAATGATTCTTAATTCATTAGCTAATTTTCAACTCAAGTTGAACAATACTATTACTTCCTTCAGCTTATGGGAAGAAGGGGTCGAACTCTTCTTACTGCTTTGTAAGAAGAGATTTGTACTGTCAGACTTGGTTAAACACACTGTGATGGCCTATGCTTTTCACAATTTTTGTCCTCTTCCCTGTGAGAGGATTAAAGATCCCAATCCTTAGGCACGGCTCCTTGTAGAAGGAGTATGTTTCCCTGCCCCAATGGCCACCTTGACTATACGTGACTTGCTTTGACCAACAGAACATTAGTAGATGTGTCCATATGAGCAGGAACTTTAAATGCGATTTCTGAGTTCAGCTCAGGCTGTTATGCTCCCACCCTCTGTCTTGAGGACATCACATCTTAGAGATGGGCTGCTCCTTCAGTGCGCATCCTAGAATGAGAAGGTGGGTATTGCAACCGATTTGCAGTAGATTCATAGTCTGGCAGAGTCCCAGCCAACTTGCTGTCCTCAATTAATGTGAATAACAAATAAATGCTCGTTGTTTGAGCCACTGAGATTTTGGGGTTGTTTGTTGCATAGCAAATACATGTGACAAATGCACAATCTAAAGGTAAGAAGACAGAATACCCTACAGGTAAGTTCAGAAAAATGAGATAGGCAGACCAAGTGCCTCAGTTCTTTCTTGCCACAATAATGCTATGTAACACACCATGCTAAAACTCAGTGTCTTAAAATAAAAGGCATTTATTTAACTCATGAGTCTGTGTGTAGGCAATTTTGGCCCTTCTGGGCTGGGTAATTCTTTTGGTTTCAACTCAACATACTCATCTACCTAGCAGTAGTTGAATGTTGACTGGCACAATAGAAATCAGCAGGACCCACCTCCAGCAGGCCACCCAGGGCATGTTTGAGTGGCAATGGCAAAGCATAAGAGCAGAAACAGAAATGCACAGAGCTTTTAAAGTCTCTGTCTTAGTAAAATCTGCTAATTTCTTTCCAAAACCCTTCACCTGGCTGAACCTAGAGTCAAAAGATGCACAGAATGCCTCAACCACATGGGAAGCTACAATGGAGCTACGTGGCAAAGGTTGGAGTACTGTCAAGGATGAAAGTT